>NC_066516.1:21104034-21109034 GCF_024679095.1 Eriocheir sinensis
CAGGTCAGGTGTGGCAGCGCTGATTAATTTTAACGTGGCGTCGGCGGGAAGCGTCTCGTCTCGCCCGAACCGGTTTTCTTTTCACATCTCGCAATTCCAGGAAGGCCATGATTATAGTTGCCTGTCGCCGTCACGTTGTCATCTACCTACGAGGGCGAGAAAAAGGATTGTGTGGCGCGACAGACTTTGCGTTGTCCTGCGTCTTGTCTCTTACGTAAATGTTTTTTATTTTTATGCAGCCCTTTGCGTCACATCAGTTTAAATCTACACAGGTGACGCTTGGGCTGAGTAGGGGGAGAGGGGGAGTATCCATAGAAACGTAAAATGGTTGCGTAAGAGGGAGACAGTGAGGTAAGGCGCGCTGTGGAAATGAGAGGAAGTATAACACAGAAACTCTTCTATAAAATGGGAAGCCTTTGAAGTAGTAAAAGGGCTTCGGTAGTTGCCAGGAGAGAGAGAGAGAGAGAGAGAGAGAGAGAGAGAGAGAGAGAGAGAGAGAGAGAGAGAGAGAGAGAGAGAGAGAGAGAGAGAGAGAGAGAGAGAGAGAGAGAGAGAGAGAGAGAGAGAGAGAGAGAGAGAGAGAGAGAGAGAGAGAGAGAGAGAGAGAGAGAGAGAGAGAGAGAGAGAGAGAGAGAGAGAGAGAGAGAGAGAGAGAGAGAGAGAGAGAGAGAGAGAGAGAGAGAGAGAGAGAGAGAGAGAGAGAGAGAGAGAGAGAGAGAGAGAGAGAGAGAGAGAGAGAAAAGGGTAACGCTCGGATAGTGACGTTCAGGGATAGCAGAGTTCAAGTGTAAAAAGTATCATGGAAGTAGACAGTTGTAAAAAGCCTCACCGATATGCGTAACGCGGGACTACTAACCAACGATATATAATTTTCTTTCCGAAGGTCACTTGACGCCGAACACTTGGGTGGCAGGAGAAGGTCAGAATGAATAGTGAACATGCAAAAAGGAACATCTGTGGAGCAGCGCGTGGACGAGACAGCTGAGGAACGATGAGTAATAAGGGTTCGGTGTGAAGGCTACCGATATACCCGCCTTGCTACGATGACCTTGAACATTGGTGTGGCTAAGGAGATTAAGGTGAACAGAAAACATAGTAGAGAACATTTGGGGAGCACGTTGGGTTCTCTTTTAGGGCGAGGAATGAGTTGTTGTGAGGGGAAGATGGGGAATCGAAAGGTTGTGATTGACTTGCTATAGTGACCCTGAGAATATGTGCAGAATAAGGTCAAGTTAATCAGAAAACATAGAAAACATATATGATGCACGTTGGGTAAAGAGAGTGAAGGATGAGGAGGTGTAAGGGGAAGATGGAGAATCGAATGGTTGTGACTGCCTTGCTATGGTGACCCTGAGAATGAGAGTGGAATAAGGAGCTCAAGGTGAACAGAAAACAGTAGAGATTATTAAATTTTATAAAGCATGTTAGGTAGAGAGAGTGAGGAACGGGGAGGTGTGAGGGGAAGGGGTGAGGAACGGAGAGGTGTGAGGGGAAGGAGTGAGGAACGGAGAGGTGTGAGGGGAAGGGGTGAGGAACGGGGAGGTGTGAGGGGAAGGGGTGAGGAACGGAGAGGTGTGAGGGGAAGGTGTGAGGAACGGAGAGGTGTGAGGGGAAGGAGTGAGGAACGGGGAGGTGTGAGTGGAAGGGGTGAGGAACAGAGGTGGTGAGGGGAAG
Organism: Eriocheir sinensis; assembly: GCF_024679095.1. Classification (NCBI taxonomy): domain Eukaryota; kingdom Metazoa; phylum Arthropoda; class Malacostraca; order Decapoda; family Varunidae; genus Eriocheir; species Eriocheir sinensis. The sequence goes on from NC_066516.1 coordinate 21,105,709, forward strand.
GGGTGAGGAACGGACAGGTGTGAGGGGAAGGGGTGAGGAACGGAGAGGTGTGAGGGGAAGGGGTGAGGAACGGAGAGGTGTGAGGGGAAGGAGTGAGGAACGGAGAGGTGTGAGGGGAAGGGGTGAGGAACGGAGAGGTGTGAGGGGAAGGGGTGAGGAACGGAGAGGTGTGAGGGGAAGGAGTGAGGAACGGAGAGGTGAGTGGGGAAGGGGTGAGGAACTGAGAGGTGTGAGGGAAGGTGAGGAACGGAGGTGTGAGGGAAGGGTGAGGAACGGAGAGGTGTGAGGGGAAGGGGTGAGAACGGGAGGTGTGAGGGGAAGGGGTGAAACGGAGGTGTGGGTAGAAGACTGAGGAACGAGGTGTGAGAGGAAGGTGGAATAGTTATGATTGCTGCTACACAGTGACCCTGAACGGAGAGGTGTGAGGGGAAGGGGTGAGGAACGGAGAGGTGTGAGGGGAAGGGGTGAGGAACGGAGAGGTGTGAGGGGAAGGGGTGAGGAACAGAGAAGTTATGGCTGCTCTACTTTAGTGACCCTGAGCAATCGTGTAGCACAGTGAGGTCGAGGTGAACAGAAAACATAGTAAGAAAGCACGTTGGGTAGACAGACTGAGGAACGAGGTGTGAGAGGAAGGTGGAGAATAAATAAGTTATGATTGCCTTGCTACAGTGACCCTGAACAATTGTGTGGCATAATGAAGTCAAGGTGAACAGAAAACATAGTAAGGAACATATGTGGAGCACGCTGGGTAGGGAGGCTGAGGAACGAGGTGTGAGAGGAAGGTGTGGAATAGAGAGGTCATGACTGCCTTGCTATGATGACCCTGAGCATTTGGGTGGGAGGAGGAGGTCAAGGTGAACATAAAAAAAATAAAAAGAACATTTGTGGAACACGTTGGGTGGGGAGAATAAGGAACGAGGAGGTGTAAGAGGAAGGTGACGAAGAGAGAGGTCATGATTGTCTTCCTATGGTGACCCTGAGAGTCTGTGTGGCATATGAGGTCAAGGTGAACAGAAAACATAGTAAGAAACATATGTGGAGCACGTTGTGTAGAAAGAGTGAGGGACGTGGAGGTGCGAGAAAGAAAAACAAAAGATAATATCAAGCTAGAGATAAATACCAGAAAGTGCTAAAAATGACATCTTATTAACATGATGGAGGAGACAAGGAATACTAAGCATGACCCACGTGCACCTGGGCCCATATTCTCAAACATTTAGGGACTTACACACTAACATTCGATAGGGCTTTGATAGAGGTTGTGGGCATTTCCAAGGGTAGTTTTAAGACCCTAGTGATTGTTTGACATGGTTTCTGCACCATGAACGTAAAAAAACACTCATGAGAACCCGGCTAATCTTCTTTTTTTTGTTTTTACTTCAAAGGCTGCGGCTCAAGGGGAACAAAAAGGGTACAAAAAAAGCCTATGGAGATTGCCTATGGACATATTTATTGAGAGAGTCGAAAGGGTCTGAAAATACGTTATCTGGAAAACCGAAGTGGAATGAGAGAGACTTTAAAATAAGGTTAGGTGAGTTAGGCAGACCGCATGAACTCTGATTCCCTTACACGCCTTTAACTCGAGGGGCGCTAACTTCAGAGTGCCACGGAGCTTTGGACATCATTATAGCGTGCCGGTGCCAGAGGGGGTGACGGGGTGTTGGGGTCGTGTTGGGGTCGTGGTCTCGTGTTGGGCATCCGTAACTATGGTAACGAACGGTACTAGTGGAGAGTGTGTGAGGCGAGGCGTGAGTGGTTGGCTGGGAGATATTTTTTATCCTCTGAGAACAACGTGTTTACTCTATTTTTCCCCTTAATAAAAGTTCAGCGTCCGCTACCTGTGAATATGGGAAATGATGTTGCTGCTGCTTCTGGGAATGATGATGATGATGAGAATGATTATGATGGTGCTGCTGAGAATGGTGATGGCGATGATAGTGAGATTGAAAATGCTGGTTAAGATGTTGATGATGGTGACGTTGGTGAAGTTAGATGATAGTGGTGATGATGGTGAAGATTTTGGTGGTGATAATGATGATGTCACTATTCAACACGTGCCCTTACTGATGGTGACAGGTTCTAAAATCAACAATTATATTCGTGGGTCGAGAGGAAAGTACTGAGAACCAATACATATTTCAGATCAACCCGCCCATCTCTCTCTCTCCACCGCCATTATTTGAGCTCCGTATCTTTTCGTCATCATCCGCCTCGCAATATTTTGATGATTAGATTTTTACACAAGAGCACGGAAGGGAAGGTCTCTCAGCGGCCTTTGTTCTTCTCCCCCCCCTCCCCCCCCCCCCGTGACTTTCATATCTCTTCCCTACTCCTTTTCGTTATTCCCCGTTTTTCCTCTTCTTTATCCTCTACCTCCTCTTCCATCATCACCACTTCCTCTTCTTTATCATCACTTTCATCTTCTTCTTTATCTTCCACCTACTCCTTCAACATCACCTCCTCTTCCACTTCTTCGTTATCCGCTACCTCTTCCGCCTACATCAACTCCTCTTTTTTTTCTTCTTTATCCTCCTCCTCCTCGTCATTCTACATATCTTCCACCTCCTCCTCCTCCTCCTCCTCGTCCTTCTACATATCTTCCACCTCCTCCTCCTCCTCCTCCTCCTCCTCCTCGTCCTTCTACATATCTTCCACCTCCTCCTCCTCCTCCTCCTCCTCTTCTTCTTCTCCATCCGCCACCTTCTCATTCACCACCACCTCTTCCTTCTCCCACTCACTCCTCCACCTCCTTCACCTCCTCTTCCTGCGTGACCTTGGCTTGACCTTTCAGCGGGGGAGGGGGGGGGGGGAGAGGTAAGGGGTGAAGGGATGCAACGGTTTTCCCCTCAGTGTCATCCCCTCGCCTGCTAACACCTCCCCTCACCCACCACTCTCACTACTCTCCCTCCTCCTCCTCACCTCTCCCTCGCCCTGACCCCTTCCTCTCTCTCTCTCTCTCTCTCTCTCTCTCTCTCTCTCAAAAGGTCAAAAGTCGTCCTCGCAACACACACCGACAACGACCGACCTCGATGGTATAACATTAATCTTTCAGCGGCGCTTCAATGTTTACTGCGCGGGGCGAGGGCAAATATTTCCCCTCGTTCCCCTCTGTTACACGCTCTTTACCTGTTTTTTTTTTTTTTCTCGTGTTCTTTACCTGTGTGGCGGCGGCTGTGTATGCGTCACCCCTCTCCCCCTCTCTCTCTCTCTCTCTCTGGTCTGACGTCACTTTGTTATATAAGGTGATTGGAACCCCTCCCTCCTCTTTCCTCCCCCCCCTACCTAACCCCTAGCCTTTCCCCTCCTCCCAATCCTATTCACCGCAT
>NC_066516.1:21114034-21136534 GCF_024679095.1 Eriocheir sinensis
TCTCTCTCTGCCTTTCTTTCCGTTACGTCATTTGCTATAAACGTCTCGGATTCTTCGTTATTTCCGTCTGTTATGACTTCACTCCTCCCTTTTCCCTTTCCTTACTCTCTTCTGTGTGTGTGTGTGTGTGTGTGTGTGTGTGTGTGTGTCATCCCGATCCTCTTTTGTTCTTCGATTCGCTCCTGTTTACGCTTCCTCCTCCTCCATCCGTTTAGGTAAGAGGATTCTCGTTAAGACAACATAGTAAGGCTTTTGTCCTACTTCCCCTTTCCCTTCGTCTACGTTTATCTATTTCCCTCCATGCCTTATTCATTTCACGCCGTCCCTCACTCGCCCTGCTCCCGCTATCGTTGGTACTGGTAGCTGCTGTCAGCCGCCTCTCCTGGAAGCCCTTCTGCTCGCTCCCCTCGGTCACTCCCCTCGCGTGCCCTTGAACCCCCGACCCTAACCTGAGCTGTTATGAGAGGGTGACGTCACGCGTGGAGAGAGAAGAGAGCAGGGCGGAGGGGCGGAGCGAAGAGGAGGGGGAGTGCGTGAGGGCGGAGAGGGAGGAAGGGGAGGGGAGAGAGAGAGAGAGAGAGAGAGAGAGAGAGAGAGAGAGAGAGGAGGGGGCAGCGGGATCGAGCGAGGTGCGTGCATTGATCCAGCGCGGCCACGCCTCCACCCAAACCAGGCTTCTGAGAAATGCTGAATGGAATCCAATATTCCTTGCAGCTCCTCCACAAAGGTCAAACGTTATTCTGGGCTGCGTCACGTGACCCTGCCGACCAAGTCTCCCTCCACGTGCCCACCGCTGCGCCTTATGCCCGGCAGCCGCTCTAAATTTGCAGCGGACGAAGGCCAAGGTCAACCCCCCACGTCGGCCATTCACTCGGCGGCTCCGGACGATGAACCCCCGACTGTTGGCGCGGCCCTGGCGACAGAGTGCTGCTTTAGGGGGACTGCAGGTGCTGGCGGCTGACGGAGGGGTCGACGAAGGGCGATAATAACATAGCAAGACGAAAATAGCGAGGAAGACAAAGGTAAGGAAGACAAGGTAGAGGAAACGAATGTGGGCGGTCTTAGTACACGTGAACCGCTTGTTCGCGCCCAACACTGGCCCTCCACAGCCTCCCTCGCCCCCCCCCCCCCCCAACACTCGTGCCACTGACGTCATTGCCTCCCCCATTCCTCTCCCTCGCTTCCTTGCCTTCATCTCTCCCTTCCTCTTCCCCATCCTCCACTTCGGCAGGTCCCCCAGCTTCTCCAGGCGTGCATTCCTCCGCCTCTTTCATCTCCTCCTCGTCCTCCTTTTCATGTGTCCTGGGGAAGCCTCATCTCCCTCTTGTCAGCCTCCATTACCTCTTCTTCCCGCCCTAAGACTCCTTCGTGAGGCACGGGAGTCTCATCTCTGCTGCGTCTTATACCCCCCAGCATCCTTCAGCGTCTCAGCGCTAGGGGGACCAGCGGGTGGCGGTGCCTCGCCTTCGCCACACAAAGGGACGCTCCGCCACCACCACCGCCACCTCGGGGGACTGGTTACACGCGACCCCCCGAGGCGCCGCAGGAAGCCAAGCCACGCTAATGAAACGCCAAGCAGTTCCGCCACGCTGGAGGCTGTCCGCTTGATGGATGCTGTTTGACGCGTCTCACTCATTAACGTTCCCGCCGCTAGTGTTTGCGCTATGAACCGATTTTTATTATTATCATTATCATTATTGTTGTTGTTATTATCATCATTAATATTATGTGACTGATGAAGCTATTTCTGACGTTATATACTGGGAGATAAGTTTGTTCATTCGATCTCATGTCAGCTATATATATATATATATATATATATATATATATATATATATATATATATATATATATATACATATATACATATATATATATATATATATATATATATATATATATATATATATATATATTCAAAACATAAGTTAGAACATTTGAATATCTAGTCAATCTCGCAGTCGGATCCTGTATTGCTCAAGTATGCATGCCTCGTGTAAGCAAAAGATAAGTAATGGCAGACAGAGTGGTTGTGTGTCATGATAGGAAAATAAATAATGAGAGAAAGGAGAATAGAAGTTGTTAGCGATTTCGTGGACAGCAGACTGAATGTTAAATGACCATACGAAACATAACTTGATGAGATGGACAGCAGGAACGGTAACGGGTGGAATGTATTGAACGAGGATTGCGGGAACCCACGAAAGAGAGAAGATGAGTCGGTTTATTCATGAATGACACGACTTGAGAGAATGAAAACCAAAGCAAAAATAAAAACTTAAGATTAGGTTGTAGGAGAGCGAATGTGACAAAAATAGTTGCTTTGTCGGTAAGTAACGCTGGAGAAGAATAGATGAACAGGGACTAGATGCAGGTGTTCAGAGATATATTGAATGGCGTCACAGTCTACATGGCAGAAGCGTACAAAGTGACTTAATAAAGGGAAAAGACTAACTCGTGGTGGTGGTGGTGGTGGTAGTGATGTAGGTAGTGGTAGCAGGTGGTGGAATGAGTTGATGGGAAAGTTGGAGAGGCCAAGTGGACGTTGTCATGAGAAGATTGGGCCAAGATTGAAAGAGTTATGTCGAGAAAGAATCTTATAACCAACTTATTCTTAAATCTCAAGGGTAGACCCAAATATACGCGACACATATGAGCTGCTGAAGGTACAAGTTTAATTCACTACATGCACCACCGGAGAGCCAAGCAAACAGGACAAGCGAATAAGACAAAGGGCATCGGAAGGTTAAACGGCGACACATCAGGACACATGACTGCTTTAAGTAGCGAGGGAGGGGGCGCGAGGGGAGGGAGCAAGGAGACCAACCCTCGGCAACGATACGAGGCAGAATACTAACGAAGAATGAATCTGAAAGGAGGTGCAGCAAACAGACCGTACTGCATCTAATAGAAAAGGAAGGTTAGCAGATGTGGATGACGCCAAAGATTGCTTGACTAAAATAATCAAGAGATCTCACAATGCAAAGAAGCACTAGAAGAGGAGACGAACGACATGTTGGGATGAAGAGCGTAAGGAAAGTGTGGAGAAAGAGAAAAAAAAGGAAGTGGTTAACATGGATGGATAACAAGACGTCTGAACAAAAGGGAATAATGTGGAAAGGGTAAATTTTCTCTGGACAGGAAATTAGTAGGAAAAATATGTGAATGAGGAACAACTTTCTTTGACTAAATGACTCGCTGCCAGGTGTCTGAGTTCGGCGTCCCGTGTTGCCATTTTATTTTCCCCGCACAGGTTTTGTCACCAGAAAAAGGACGGGCCGACCCACCAGCCTCGCCAAGCCAAAGTTCTGAGGAAATCGTTAATGTTAACCTTGCACGTGTGGCATCACTGGCATGTTCGCAAAATGCCTTCAGAGGAGCCCTTGACTCGGTGAGGCAAGTTGATCCAGTATTCTAAATCTAAATCAGTTATTGGTGGCATATATTGAGCTTCCCAAAATTTCAAGTCGATCTAGTATTCTAAAACTGAATTAATATTAGTTTATGTTGAGTTCACAAAATTTTAATTTCCTTTTTACGACCAGAATTTATGAATTAATAAATGTTTGAATGATATCTGACAGGTGGCGCGCAACAAGTTTATTGAACTGATATGAAAAGGAAAGACTGCTTTAAGATGGAGTCCGAGAGGATCGACGGGTTAGCTGGCAACACGGCCAAGCAATACGCGCTTCTTAAACGCGAGACAAAGAGACAGAGATACAGACGAAGTGAGACAGTGTCCGGCAAAGCGTCACTGTTGAGGACATTGTCTTCGAAAGTAACGTGACAGCAAGACTTTCCGTCCATCACCAAGAAAATGCAACAAACACGCGACTCAGACTCAAGAGCTGACGCAAGCAGCGTACACACACGAGGCCTCGACACGCAGCGCCGGATCAGTGCCGCGCGGCGAGCATGCCAAGCAAATAGTTTGTTCAGTATTCAATTCTGCCTCAGCTGCTGACGTCTGCCTCGTCACTACGGGACGTGTGGGGCGTGTGAATGTTCAGGCGTGGGGACAACCCAATAAACGTTAGTAAATAAAATCCTTCAAGTGGGACATAAAATCATTTCGCGCCAAAAATCTTGTTCCTACAAATCCACGTTGAACTTCTCCCTGTAGAGTACCGAGGTTGCGCACAAAACAGAATGAAACGTATTTCAATATTTTTTTTCAGTTAAAAATACGTACACAATAACCTGTACATACCAACGTAACATCTAAGTATATGAAAAGTGGTGCGATTTTGTTCTCTCCGTCATATTAATTAAGGGAGTCGCAAAATTAGCAGCTGTTCAATCAGGGCTTACGACGGTGATCCTTGCAACGAACTCCGAGAGGAAGGATCGGCAGGGCTAAATTTATCCCCCTCGAGAAGCGCTGTCTCGGCTGGCAACTGGAATGGTGCCTTCAGATATTTCCATGCTGGTGTACCAAAGTCAGTGTTAGGAAATCATCATGTTCACTGACGTACCGGGCGTGAATAAACTGATACATAATACTGAACATAACCTTACTGAATAAACTGATACATAATACTGAACATAACCTTACTGAATAAACTGATACATAATACTGAACATAACCTTACTGAATAAACTGATACATAATACTGAACATAACCTTACTGAATAAACTGATACATAATACTGAACATAACCTTACTGAATAAACTGATACATAATACTGATACATAACCTTACTGAATAAACTGATACATAATACTGAACATAACCTTACTGAATAAACTGATACATAATACTGATACATAACCTTACTGAATCTTGAAGTCTTCTCTCACTGATGTTAGAGGCGCGAAAGGTTCCCTCTCTAAAATACATTGAAAAAAAGGTATGCTTCAGTAGGGTCGACCGCCATCTTCTAGGAGCAAATATCTAACAGAAATGTAAAACAGTGTGAACCGAGTGATTTCAAGGTGTCGATCCTATGGTGTGTGTGTGTGTGTGTGTGTGTGTGTGTGTGTGTGTGTGTGTGTGAGATTCAGTACAAAACCGCTCTCTCTCTCTCTCTCTCTTCGGGCGTACAGAAGCTCCTACAAAATGAATCTGTTCATAGCTCTCACGCCCTCCTCCCACCCACCCCCCCACCCGGTAGACTGACTTTTGGGTGTAGCGTGGCAGGGCGTTCAGTGGCCGCTTCATCTCCTTGGCGCGTGTTTCATTACCACTTCGCTCTTCAGTACATCGACTCTCTCTCTCTCTCTCTCTCTGTGTAGCGGTGTTTGGAGAGGGTTGTTTGAAGTTGTTTTCTTGTTTTGCTCTTACGTGTGGAGAGGGAATGGAGGCGGATCATGATTATACGAAGCCTTCCCTCCACACACACACACACACACACACACACACACACACACACACACACCTCCCCTCGATGGCTTGACGCGAAGAGCAAACAACGAACCCTTTCCTTCACCTCCCCCCCCCCCCCAGCGGCTTTACCGAGAGAGAGAGAGAGAGAGAGAGAGAGAGAGAGAGAGAGAGAGAGAGAGAGAGCACACTCCTCCCTTAGCAACGATATATTTTAGTCTTCCACTCCTGCCTTCGTTTTAGCAACCTCCTCCTCTTCCTCCTCCTCCTCCTCCTCCTCCTACTTAAGAAGCGCGTGTATGGCTTGAGCTGAGGACTTGACCTAGAGAGGGAGGAGGAGGAGGAGGAGGAGGAGGAGGAGGAAGGAACGAGTGTATGAGCGAGTGAGTCAGTGAGTATGCGATGGATAAATATACTCATTCTTCATCTGAGTATGCAAAGAGTAATTATTGATCATAAGAATACAGACGCAGTTGAAATAGAGGTCCATAGGTTAAAAACGCCGAAAAAAAAAGGAAATGAATGTGTGAAAATGGTGAGAATGAGAATGGAGATAAAAGGTTAAACTCGTATTTTTTTTTCTCTTCAATAACTGATGACAATGTACATATTTTACCTCCTCCAAAAACTTAGTAATATCGAATTCATCATAAAAAAGAAGCACAGTGGATTTTAATAAAGGCTCTTAGGTTATACTCTCTTGTTGCTCATTTTTTTTGTGTAACTTTTGGGTATATGTGTATTTTTTGTGTACGTGTATTTTTTTTTTACAGCAAAAGACACAGCTCAAGGGCACCAAAAAAAAAAAAAAAAAAAAAAAAAAAGCGCGCTACTTGCTGCTCCTGTTTGTTTTATGTGTGTTTTCTGCCTCCGAAAACTTAAATAGTATCAAATCCATCACGGGAAAATGAGGGAGGTTCACAGAGTATATTCCCATTATTGTTGTTTCTCTTACGCGTGATTAGGTGGCTATTTAACCCCTGAAAACTTACATAACATCAAATCTATCACTAATCACACTCGTTATGGCCGACACGAACCGCTAACAAGATTTCCGTGCGGGTCCTGTGCTCGTGGGACATTGCTTTGGGCATGGGCGAGGTGGAGCTTCGTTTGGACTCGCTAGATTAGGCGCCTGACATTACCACCCGCGGAGGACGTGAGTCAACGAAGGCCAAGGTCGCGCCGTGCGTCATACAATATTACATATTTAAGCTGCCGGGCCGTGGGTGGAGTTGGAGGGAGTGGACCACGGGGGAAGGGGTGGGAGGGAGGAAGAGAGGGAAGGTATGTGAGGGGATGAAGCTGGAGGAGGAGGAAGGGGTGGAGAGAGAGGGGCGTTAGGTGAAGTAAGTGGAGTGGGAGGGAAGAGTAAGGTGGAAGGAAGGTGAAGGTTTAGTGGGAAGGGAGGGAAGGAATGTGAGGGGATGGAAGGGGTAGAGAGGAAGAGGAGGTTGTTAAAGGGAGAAGGGAGGAAGAAGGGATGGAGGGAGGGGATGCAGGTGGAGGAGGAAGGGAGGGAGAAGGAAGGGAGGTACAGAAGAGGTGTAGAGGGAGGGTGTGTGGGGAAGGGCGTAGGCGGGAGAGGTGTAACAGGCGCCAAGGTGAGGTACGAAAATTACGCAGGTGTTTTGTATGCGATGTGGAAGCAGGAGGAGGAGGAGGAGGAGGAGGGGAAGGAGTAGTAGTAGTAGTAGTAGTAGTAGTAGTAGTAGTAGTAGTAGGAGGAGGAGGAGGAGGAGGAGAGCACAGAGGAAAAGAGAGAGATAGGCTTTTAAGGGCCCAGATATGAGGAGGGGAAGTAAGGTCCACACCATCAAACTCTTCGAAGGTTCAATCCAATTTTTTTTATGAGGGCTCCCGCGAAAATTGTCAGGGATTCCATTGGTGGGTTTCATGACGCTGGGGGTATAATTTTGCATGGTTTCCGCGCATAGTATGAACGAAAAAAACAAAAAAACAACAAAAAAAAAAAAACACATCCACTCATGACAACCCGATGTAGTTCCTTATACTCTGACCTTTAAAAAAAAAAAATAGTAGTAACAAGAATTAGTAGCGTTTGATAATACCAGTCTAAATGCGTTAGTTTATTTTTTCACGGTGGAAGAGGTTACCTGCGATCGATGAACTTGAACACGCACACAAAGAACAGGGCGATTATGCGCACGCGATGTTGCTCGGGGGCATGCAGGTCACACAAACACTGATGAGATAACGCCATGCAACTAGTAAATAAGGAAGGAGGAGGAAGAGGAGGAGGAGGAGGAGGAGGAGGAGGAGGAGGAGGAGGAGGAGGAGGTGAAGAAAGAGTATAGGGTGCAAGCAAACAGCGAGGAACACACACACACACACACACACACACACACACACACACACACACACACACACACACACACACAAACACTATTAATCGAGCGGTGCGTTGGGTTGGCACTCTGACGTCATCTCTCTCTCTCTCTCTCTCTCTCTCTCTCTCTCTCCCCGGCAGGATCGCCCGGAGACAAGCCAAATCGCTTACGCCGTTCCATCTATTTGCTCAGCTGGGTCTTGCGTTGCCGCCCGCCGCCCAGTGATCGCTGCTGCAATCTTCATTTACGCGTCTTTTTTCTGCCTATCGTAATTGACGCGGAACTGACAGCTGAAACCAAGACGTCAATATCTTTCGGGAGCCTAAATCTCGATATCTCACAATTATTTTCTCTAGGCTTCAATATCCCGCCGCTTAACGTCAGTCTTTCAATATTTCTCTCCCCCACACTTTACTAACATCCACCATCCCTCTTCCTCCTACATATCTTAGAAGCCTCAATTCCTCCTCTTATTTTCTCTAGGCCCCAATATCCCGCCGGTTAACGTCAGTCTTTCAATATTTCTCTCCCCCACAATTTACTAACATCCCCCATCCCTCTTCCTCTTACATATCTTAGAAGCCTCAATTCCTCCTCTTATTTCCTCTAGGTTTCAATATCCCGTCGGTTACCGTCAGTCTTTCAATATTTCTCTCCCCCACTATTTACTGACATCCCCCATCCCTCTTCCTCCTACATATCTTAGAAGCCTCACTTTCTACAGCATTCCTCACCCAGCTAAACCTCCTCCTCCTCCCCCTTCTTTCACACACCAACATAACATATCTCTACTCTATTTAGGAGCAGTAAGTAGCGGGCTTTTTTTTTATTGTTGTTTTCTTTTGTTTTACGCCCTTTCACTGTCTTCTCTGCTTTAAAAAAATAAAATAAAACATAACCCCACTCTTCTCCCCTCCCCTCCCACGTCTAACTCCCAACCAACCCCAACTCTCCCCCATATCTACCCTCCTACATAGCCTACACCCCTCCAACATCACACTTTTAATAGCGTTCCCCTCCCACACCTAACATCCCGTCACTATACTCCCATCAACCTAACAAGCAACACTCACCTTTCACATCCCCTCCTCTTGCACTTCAACATCCTCCTCCACCATCTACTATCTACCAATCCTCAGCCATCCCCTTCTGAACACCTCCGCCCTCACACACCCCACCCTCTCCAGCCCTCCTCCTCCAAAACCCCACCACTTTCCCGTCAACATCCTCTACCCTTGTCTGCTATCCACCCATCCCCACACATCCCCAGCTAAATACCCGCACCCTCACCCCCTCCCTCAACCTCCTCCCTCCAGCCTTCCTCCTCCTCCATCACCCCTCCACCTTCCCTTCAACATCCTCTTTTCCTATCTACCCACGTATCCCTTCACATCCCCTTCCTTCACCCCCTCACTCCTTCATCCCCTCCCTCCACCCCTTCTCCTCCATTACCCCTCGCCTAAATAATACATACACATCCTCCTCCCTCATCCCCTCATCCCCTCCCAGCACCCCTCGCCTAAATAATACATAAAAAAAATCATAAAAAACCCTCGGTGAAATGGAAATGTAATCCAGGGCTCGCTAACGCGTCCTGAAATATTCATGGCCAGCCGGAGGAGCGACCGAAACACACAGCCTCTGACCTCTAAGCCGCCGAGTAGCCCGCTGAATAATCCAGGCGCGGAGGTCAAGGGGTCAGCCAGGGCCGAGAGATGAGGCGGGGGCTAGAGCTGTGACAGACAGGAGTGGGCTGCTCTCTCCCCCCCCCCCCCTCTCTCAGAGCAATTACCACACCACTAATGTAAGTAATAAAATTCTTATTGGATATAAAGGGGACTAGGGGAGGGGGGGAATAATTACACCAACAAAATCAAACAAAAAAAACTGGTGCATACTAAAAAAAAAAATAATAATATTTAGGAGCAACATCAGTGCATACTATTACAGTTCACAGACAATTCATCAGTATTCTATGTCCTCATAACTTTTCATCTTCCTTTTTGTCTTACTGTCATGCTTTGGCATGACAGTGGACACACCAGTGGCGCACCACGCCCCACGGTTGCTGCCCGCAGCAGCCACCCTGCACACTTCCCACCCTGTGACGTCACGACCTGCGCGGCCCGGTGGAGTTTTTGGTGGCTCCTTGCGCGGACCCTGTATTCTCTCGGCCCTGGGGTCAGCCAGGCCGGTGCAGAGCAAGCGGCGGCAGCAGGAGCGCTTGTGGCCAGCAGGGGAGGGGGGAAGGGAAACTGCTGATAGGTGAGGAAGGGAGGAGGAAGGGAGGTAAGGGAAGGAAGGAGCGGTGGGGATGTGAGGGGGAGGAAGGAAGAAGGGGGGCAAGGGAGGGAAGGGTGTGTAGGTGAGGGGGGAGAAAGAAAGGCGGCAGGGGAGGGGAGAGGGAGTTGTGGGTGGGTGGGTAAGGGAGGAGGAAGGGAGGGATAGAGCAAGGGGAGTGGGCGGTGGGTAGGTAGGTGAAGGAGGGAGGAAGGGTGGGCGGCAGGGGAGGGAGCAGTGGGGAGGGCGGCAGGGTGGCAGGGGGCGCTGAGGGTTACACAAAGGATGAGAAGTGTGCAGGGACCAGGGGATGAGGTTCGTTCGTTCGTTCGCTCGGGTTTGATGCGGTGCAGGCCGGATAATTGGGGGATTCGAAACTGGCATGTCACACACACACACACACACACACACACACACAGTACGGTGCTCTCTCTCTCTCTCTCTCTCTCTCTCTCTCTCTCTCTCTCTCTCTCTAGGACATCAGTGTTCTTTGTCGACGGTGTATGTAATTATGTAGAGGAGATTTAGTATTCGAGGTCAGTGGTGATGATGGGGGGGTGGGGGGGTCTGGTGGTGGTGAAGCCGGACAGTACTCCCGCCCCCCCCCGCCCCCCCCACCTCCTCACCCCCCCATGCCCCCCAGCAGGCAGGTTCAGGGAGGCTGCATGTGACTTTTTAAAGGAGGCGTTGCAAGCTTGCGTCGCTTCTACCTCACGCAGGGAACAGAGAGTATGATAGTGTCCCCCCTAGCCTGCCCCCCCCCCCCCGCCCCCTCTCTCTCTCTCTCTCTCTCTCTCTCTCTCTCTCTCTCTCTCTCTCTCTCTCTCCTGCTTATTCTTCTTTCTCTCCTTTTATTTCTTCTCTTCATCTTTAGTCTTCCCTTCTTTCTCTTCTCTCTTTTACTGTATTCTTCTTCTTTCTCCTCCTCCTCCTCCTCTGTCTCCGCCTCACACACTCTTTTTCCTCTTTCTTTCATTCCTTCTCCTTATTCTTCCTCTTCTTTCCTTTCTCCTCTTCCTCTTTATAATCGTCTCCCAACTTTCTCCTTCCTCTCCTCTCTTCTTCTTCTGTATTCCTCCTCCTCTCGTTTTCTGCATTCCTCCTACTTTCTTTTACGCTCCTCTCCTCCTCCTCCTCCTCTCCTTCTCGTCCTCGTCCTCGTCCTCGTCCCTCCCTGCCGCAGCATCTATTAAACTTTGCTGTGGTAACCGGTGGAAAGAAGGAAGCTATCAGACGTTTTCTTTGTTTGACCAAGCACTCGTTCAGCCTCCCCCCGCACGCCATCTTGCGGGAAAAAGAAGAAAATAGGCAAATAACGTAAAGAAGAAGAAGAAAAAAGAGATAATTCCGCATAAAGATAAAATAGATCCGCAGCCCAAAAGAATGAAGAAAAGAGAAGAAGAAAGAAAAATGAGAAAAGCGTGACGAAGAGCCATCATGCAGGCCGGAGGGAGAGAGAGAGAGAGAGAGAGAGAGAGAGAGAGAGAGAGAGAGAGAGAGAGAGAGGAGGGGGAAAGACAAGGAAACAAAAGCACGTAAAAATATTGTACTAAAGCCTCGCGTCTGACAAGCAAAGGAAAGGAGGAAGGAAAGAAAGAAAGAAAAAAGGGAGAAGGAGGAAAAAACAAGAAAAAGGAGAAAGAGAAAAAAAGGAGAAAGAAGAAAAGGAAGACTAGTGGAGGACAAGAAACAGGAATACATGAAAATAGGAGAAAGAAGGAAAGAAAAAATGAGAGCAAAAGAAGAAAGAAAAAGGAAAGAAAAAAGAGAAAAAGGATAAACCGAACAACCACTATGCCTCAAAAAACACATCATCGGAGAAAGGAAAAAAAAAAGGAGAAAGAAGAAAAGGAAGACTAGTGGAGGACAAGAAACAGGAATACATGAAAATAGGAGAAAGAAGGAAAGAAAAAAAGAGAACAAAAGAAGAAAGAAAAAGGAAATAAAAGAGAAAATGGGGAAAGCGAACAACCATTAGGTCTCAAAAACGCTACATAGAAGAGGGAAAAAAAAGTGAAAAAAGGGAGGGGAAAAAAGGAAGAGGAGGAGAGAGAGATAAAAGAGGAGGAAAAGGAGAACAAGAAACAAAATGGGTCCTATTTTTCAACATTTCGGCGCCCATGCTCACAAATTTGCCAAGGCTTTAGCATAGGATTTTTTTTGGCATCTCCAGGGGTAGTTTTATGAGCCCTCTGGCAGTCTGACCCTTACCATGAACCTAAAAATACACACCTTAGAACCCGATTTATCTCCTTTTAAGCCTTTGGAAATACCTGATGTCAGAGGTGGAAGCGCTTGACAATGCCGACCGAGTACATCCAAATAGCTCGCCGAAGCGTCGCCTGAACCCGCGTCCGATGAACATATACGATGACCTTTTGCCAGGGGGTCAGGAGGCGAGGGAGGCGGAGGCAGGGGAGGGTCGTGGGGTCGTGGTGGCGTGCGCTCCGGCGGGAAGGCATGGGAGGCAGGCGTTGAGGGTGGGGGTGGGTGGGAGCAGGGCGAGGGTGGGGAGGGTGCTTGATGGTAGGAGGAGGGTGGAGGAGGAGGAGGTGGAGGAGGAGGAAGGGGGCAGGTGTTTGAGAGACAAGGATGAGAGGGGTATGAGGACAAGGAGGAGGAGGAGGCGGAGGAGGAGGGAGGAGGAGAAGGAGGAAGAGGAGGAGGAAGAAGAAAAAGAAGAAGAAGAAGAAGAAGAAGAAGAAGAAGAAGACGAAGAAGAGGTGGAGGAGGAGGAGGAGGAGGAGGCTGGAGGGACTGGGCAATGGAGGAGAAGGAGGAGGAAAAGGAAGATAAGACTCTGGGCAATGGAGGAAGAAGAAGAGGAGGAGGAGGAGGAGAAGGAGGAAGAAGAGGAAGATAAGACTCTGGGCAATGAAGGAAGAGGAGGAGGAGGAGGAGGAGGAAGAAGAGGAAGATAAGACTGGGCAATGAAGGAAGAAGAAGAGGAGGAGGAGGAGGAGGAGGAGGAGGAGGAGGAGGAGGAGATGCAAGCACAGGCGGGAGCGGCAGAAAATGAAACAAAGAAAGGTACGCGAAGGGGGGGGGGGGGAGAGAGAGAGAAAGAGAGAGAGAGAGAGAGAGAGAGAGAGAGAGAGAGAGAGAGAGAGAGAGAGAGAGAGAGAGAGAGGAGGAAAGGAGGGACGAATGGAGGAAGGAAGAGAAAACTAAAGGCGGGGTATGACGAGAGAGAAAACATGGAGAAGAAAAGAAAGGAGGAGGAAGGGAGGGAAGGAGGGAGAGTAACAAAATGAAGAGTCACTAGATGAACGTGAGGGAGGGAGTGAAGGAGGGAGGGAGGGAGGGAGTGAAGGAGGGAGAGAGGGAGGGAGGGAGGGGATGCTGGGCGGGTGTATGAGAGGAGAACAAAAGCACACGGACCCGCAATACAAGGCAACAAAGCAACACAAATATACACGTGTGTCGGTAGTTACGTGTGTGTGTGTGTGTGTGTGTGTGTGTGTGTGTGTGTGTGTGTGTGTGTGTGTGTGTGTGTGTGTGTGTGTGTGTCACTTTGTTGAGGCTGCGGCCGTACTCACACACACACACACACACACACAGACACACATATTCACCCCCTAGCTCTCTCCCCAACACAAATCCCCCCTTCCCCCCACACATATCCATCCCCCCCCCCCACACACACACACATATATTCATCCCCCTCCCTCCTCCACCCCCCCCCCCTCCTCACACACACGCAGCGCTTTCCCTGGAACGAAACAAGGAGAGGCAAGTTTTAATCCCTTCCCAGAAAGATGCAATTAAAACAAGAGGTAATAGGAAACATAACTTAGAGAGCGGACAGGAACGATGCAAAGGTTACGATGGGAAACTCTCCTTGCCCCCCCAAAGAAGTGTTTCCCTGGAAGACGTCAAGAGGGCGGGTGAAGGAGTAGACAAAGCCTCCATGTTCACTGGTTTCCGGCGACCCAGCATTATAAATAAGCTAACCGCGAGTATCCATTGCCTCAGTGGGCCCATCGGTGGAACACTTGGATGCCTGGATGAACTACTGACGTTACAGAGTTTTTTCAAGTAACTCTGTAAGGAAAGACAAAGGGTTCACAAGACTAAAACACAAGTGCAAAATCAGTGAAAAAAAGATGTCAAGTGAAAACTGAAGAAGAAAATTTGAGTTGAAGCACGAGAATATTGACATTGAATGAACAGAAATTCCGGGAGCCGTTGCAAAGGCGTATCCCGGGACCACATCTGATCTGATCTGCAACATTACATAACACCCATAGCACACCTTCTCCCTTCTAGGCTATTCCCTCGACAGCCGCTCCAACAACATTAGAGGTATGCGGGACCCTGCTTCCTAAATACGAGCTTTCTGTGAACCACTTTTAAATGTAAATGGCTTCATCCAACATCTTAAAATTATAGTACGTAGTATGGCGCAAATAGGTCAAGAGCAAAGTGACTGGAAATGAAGTATATGGAAGGCGGAAGAAAAAAGGAATGAAAATTAGAGCAAAAGAAGAAAAAAAAAGGAAATAAAAGAGAAAATGAAGAAAACGAACAACTATATTTTTTGTTTCTTTTACAGCAAAGGAAGAAGAACCTCAAGGGCAACAAAAAGAAGGTGTAGAAAAAAATAGCCCGCTAATCGCTGCCCCTACAAAAGATGAAAGGGAAGAGTGGCCAAAAGAGAGGTCAATTTCGGGTAGGTTGGTAGCAGTGTTGCCGGATTATCGTACTCAGAGCCTCGTATTTACCGGTTTCTGAGCCATAGCTATTGCCAAAAAACACCAATAATTAACCATTTTTACGATAACTATATATGAAGGCAGTTATTGGGGTCGAGGAGGCAGGTTTTGGGTCGGAAATCGGCAAACAGAGGAGGCTGAGTACGACAATCTAGCAATGTTGGTTGGTAGTAAAGGATATCTCTTAGTAAGGCAGAGTTTGGAATTGTGTAGTGGGTTGCTGCTCAAAGCTTTCTTACTGGGACCATTTTGTAACATTTCTCTCACGATCCATTCACAAACCTCTTGGCAGTAAACAGGGCTGAGTGCCTCCTGTGGTTTCATATTTAGTTGTCTGTTTGTGAAGCGTCGACGCAGTGCCCACTCCATCGCGACCATTACCTTGAAGACCTCTTATCCAGGAGACATTCAGCTCACATATCACGTCACGTCACGCCAACCCGAGTTACTGTTACATGATCTGAGAGACACGCAGCTCACACTCCATTCTATACTATTATACACTAGCTGCGGTACAGAAAATGTGTGCTGAAGGCGAAGCTGAAAGAAATATATATATCTTCAAGTGTGATAAGTCCAATGTTACCACCACTAGTCCAGCCCGCCTGTAGTAGTAGTAGTAGTAGTAGTAGTGGTGGTGGTGGTAGCAGTAGTAGTAGTAGTAGTAGTAGTGTACAAGCAGCTTCAATAACCCACCTATTATCAAACCATCTTAAGAGTTTAAAAGAATCCCTTCAGCCTCTTACACCAGACATTGCCAAAGGCCGATAAGGAGGTTAGTCCGTTCTCCTGCGTGTCCTTTTCACCTTGATTTTTTTTTTTACATCAGAGGACACGGCTCAAGGGTAATAAAAAGAGTACAATAAAAAAAAAGCCCGCTACTCGCCGCTCCTATAAAAGATAAAAGTAAAGAGTAGCCAAAAGAGAGGTATTGATAGTACAGAAGCTTTGTCAAACTACCACCAGGTTCATAAAACTATAGACCCATAAACATGTCCACAACTCTCAGGAAAGCCTTGTCGAATGTGTCTCCTCGGGCGCCGAAATGTTTAAGATATGGTCCGTAAAGTCCACGCTATGCTACACGAACCAGTGAGAGACGCACATCGTAATACAGTTAATGTTTTACATTTGAACCAATCTACTACAATTATACTATTTGAATAACACACTGAGAATAGTTTTATAATGTTTTACCGTACGAACCAGCCTACCACTATCATACCATTTGAGATATACACAGACCAGTTAACCCGGTAGTAGCGACGGACCAAATTTGTGGCTCTACCGTGTACCAGCAACGGGCCAAATTTTTACCATGATATAACCCCCAAAAATAGATGATAGATAAACTGGTCACAAATGCGTTGATAGGTATATATTATAAAATGGTTTGCGTGAGTGATGATTTTGCTTAGAGGGGCCTTTAAGAAACACGATCCTCGCAACTATCGGGTTAAGACCAGTTAATATTTCACATACGAATCTACAATGCATCATTCTATTTTAGACACGCATGGATCATAAAGTTCACCCCATGCCACAAGCGACGTGCTATAACACCGCTGGGGGGACACGCAGCTTACGGTTCATGTTGCGTCAGCGGCGCCTCCTACGTCTGTACTGTTACGTTATCTGACAGGCGGCGGCGGCTTACGGTTTGCATTGCACCACCGCGGCACCGCCTGAACCCTCCGTGCGCCACCGCTACCGGGTCGCCGCCTCTCCTCGCCTACCTCGCACGGGCGGCACGCGGGCGGCGGCACAAGGCGTCACTGTCACGGGAAAACCACACACACACACACACACACACACATACACACACACACTCACAGGCGGCGATGGAAGGCTCTGGCAGATGAGACAGGCCATGGCCACGCGTCGTTCACACAGTCCATGGCCACACGTCACCCACGGCGCCGCCCAGAGGGAGAAGCTGACTCATATGGTAACGACGGTGATGGTTTTTTTTATTAAGTTATAGACAGAGCCACGGACTAAACAAAAGGAAAAAAAGTAAACAAATAAATAAAATAATAAATAATAAAAAAAAACGTATCAATCTGTTCCAATTAAGACATAAATGAGGTGCAAATAACAACAACAACAACAACAACAACAACAACAACAACAACAACAACAACAACAACAACAACAACAACAACAACAACAACAACAACAACAACAACAACAACAACAACATAAAGAAAAAGAGCGGACTGAACAAAATACCAATAAAACGCTGCATCATTCTGTTCTAAATAATTCATAAAAATACAAACAAACATACAAAAAAAAAATAAAAGGAGCAATCTAAAATAGTTAGCCATCGTCATTTCTCGATACACTTCTCTCTTGAAAACGTTGAAGTCTTAAAAAAAAAAACCCACGAAAAATGAAGGTTGTTGTTGCCGAGATAATCACTCACCAATCACCAATCAGTTCACCAATCTCCTTCCTCTTCCTCCCTAATGACTGACCTGTTAAGCGGCACTGTGTCATTAATTACCTGTGTGACCGATGGCTTTCCCGGCTAATGAGGTTTTCTGTGAACATTTGATATTTCTTCCTCTTCTTCCTCCTCTTCCTCCCTCTCATGGTTGCACCCCGTCACTCACTCCCCAGCCAGTCGTTCCTCATGTCCGCCGCTGCCCCTTCCCGCTCCCATCACCCCGCCCACTCACTCTCCCCTCCCCCATCCGCCCCTCGTCTTTACGCCTCCTGTCCCTATCTCTCTCCTCTCTCGTAATAACCGCTAATCAACACACTGCTAGAGTTATTCAATACTTTCATAAGCGGGATTTAGGAAGTTATATATGTCTCTCTCTCTCTCTCTCTCTCTCTCTCTCTCCACCTCTTGTTTTTTTTAAGATAATTCGTTTTTCATTTCAATTCCTTTATTTTTTCTTATCTTTTTCTTCCATTTCTTTTGTGGATATTCAATCAACTGACAAAAAAAATCTTATCCATTTTTCACAGACTTCCGTTGACGATTTTAGGCATGCGATTCAAATTCACTTACGTCCACTAATTTCGCATGACTTTCCCACAGAACTTTAATGATTAACAGTTTTACAATATTTTTTCTTCACTCTCTGAAAACTGTTCCCATCATCGTTTTTGCTCATCTGCATGTCTCTCTCTCTGTCTACTTGTCTGTTTACCTGTCTGTTTGTCTGTCTGTCTACCCATCGGTCTATCTGTCTCTCTGTCTGTCTGTTTTTCTGTTTGCTGTCTGTCTGCTCCCGTTAGAACATTTAATTAATCTGCTGCTGCCCTCTTCACACACACACACACACACACACACACACACACACACACACACACACACACACACATAACCTCTGCCTCCTCTCCCCCCCCCCCCCCACACACACACACAAACAAGCCCACTGCATCCTCAGCAATACTGCATCTGAGCATGACTCGTCGACGCCTCAACGCTCGCTCATCACCCTCCACCGCCACTCGACCTTGGCGCTCCTCAACCTCCGGCACGGAACACTCAGGAAAAGGGATTATTAGTCCCGGCAGTGAGGGAGAGGAGATTAGAGGACCGATTAAGATCTTTACGTAAATGTTACATAATCAATAAAAAATGTTGCTTTATGGTCCATCGTTATGTAACCGCAGCGGCCCGGTCTCGTAAGGGTGACACGTGAGGTTTGTCATGATGGACGGAGTAAGAAACATTAGCTCAAGGTCTCGGAAGCCGGCCCGCAGATGATGGCGCGATTGTTTGCTGGTTGGCTGAGTGACTGGTTGGCTGACTGACTGGCAGACTGACTGATTCATTAATTGCTGACTGACTAACTGGCTTTCTTACTGGCTCGTTCATTAGTTCCCTGATTGGTTGACTGACTGACAGACTTATTCATTAGTCTACTGGCTGGCTAACTGGCTGATTCATTAGCTGCTGACTGAATGACTGGCTTATTCATTAATTTGCTGGCTGGCTGACTGGCTGATTCTTTAGTTCGCTGGTTGGCTGACTGGCTGACTGGCCGATTCATTAATTCGCTGGCTGGCTGACTGACTGGCCATTATTTCCCTGGGTGCCTGGCAGGGTAACTATTTGGCCGGCTGACTGTCTGGATGGCTGACTCAAAAGTTCAATGGTTGAGTGATGGCCAGATTTGTTGACTTGGCTTCGTTAGCTGGCGGGCTGGCTGGTTACTGAGACTGTAGGGCCGCATTACTAAACATTTCGTCGTCCAAGTTCACATATTTGACAAGGCTTTCGTAGGAGTTTTGGGGATTTCCAGGAGTAGTCTGATGACCCTGGTGGTAGTTTGACCCTTCTTCTGTACCGTGAACCTAAAGAAACACGTATTTGACAAGGCTTTCCTAGGACTGTTGGGCATTTTCAGGGGTAGTTTTATGACCCTAGTGGTAGTTTGACCCTTCTTCTGTACCGTGAACCTAAAGAAACACGTATTTGACAAGGCTTGTGAACCTAAAGAAACACGTATTTGACAAGGCTTTCCTAGGACTGTTGGGCATTTTCTTCTGTATCGTGAACCTAAAGAAACACGTATTTGACAAGGCTTTCCTAGGACTGTTGGGCATTTTCAGGGGTAGTTTTATGACCCTAGTGGTAGTTTGACCCTTCTTCTGTACCGTGAACCTAAAGAAACACCCATTAGAACCCGAATGGTCCCCTCTTTGACCTTTAGAATTAGTTGATGTAAGAAGCGAAAGTGACTTTTAATAACGACCTGTAACTTTCCGTGGATCATTGCGTCATCTGGCTGTACAGTGGCTGGAGATGCTGTAACTCTCCGTGTATAGCGTGTATGGAGACGGGAGAACGTTCTTTACTTCACTCACACCGACATCCAAGAGCGAGTATTCACCTTGGAGTAACTGTCTTTTTAATATCTATTTTTCTCTCTTTATCTTAGGTTTTTAGTATTTATTTTGCTTGTAAGGCACTAATATTAAAAGGAGTCGTGTAAGTAGATATGTGTGGAATTCCTCCCGCTGTCGTCACTCTGAAAACAACCTGACCTCGCCTAAACATTGCACGTGACACTGTTGCAGGCTTCTATTGCGGCATACATTCCACGCATTGCTATCTCCACGACATCTATATATATATCAGTGCCTTACACGCCTTGGTCGCTCTCCTTCTTCCGTCTTTTCCTCCTTTTCCTTCATCCTCCAATCATTCTACGCATTGCTATCTCCACGACATCTATATATATATCAGTGCCTTACACGCCTTGGTCGCTCTCCTTCTTCCGTCTTTTCCTCCTTTTCCTTAATCCTCCAATCCTTTCACACATTTCTATATACATGACAGCCATATATAAAAGTGCCTCACATGCTTTGGTCCCTCTCTTTCCTCTGTCTTTTCCTCTTTTTCCTTCATCCTCCAAACTTTTCTTGGCAAGGGCAGCTCCGGAGGCTCTCAAGGCTGATCATTTGCATCTCTGTGGTGGCGTGACTGTTTGGAGGGATGACCGCCAGGGGAAAGAGGGGGGGGGGAGGGAGGCCACGGGGTTTAGATAAGAGCCTTTTGTTCCGCTGTTATCTTGAAGTCACGAAGGCCACGAAGGGGGTCAAATGTCTCCTCCGAAAATACTGCTGTGGTGGCTGATTGTTGTCTTTCATAATCATCGCTGCGTCGCCTCTTGCTGTTGCCTGTCAAACTTATAACCGCAGATAGTTTGTCTGTTGGTTTTAATGAGAGAAAGAAAAATATCATCACACTGCAGAATGGCCGTTGTTGCCGTTGTTATTGTTGTTGTTACTGATTCGCATCTTGAAACAGCAGCGGCGAGGCGTCCAGCTGCATCGAGACTTGGCCGCCCTTTGTCCCGCCTGCAAGCTGGTTGATACGTAGCCTGCACTTGCTGGGCTAAAATTGACCACGGAGGGCGACCTTGGCTTTCCCCACATGCAGCCGCGGGGTTGGGAGAAGTCGCGGCCACTCCCTCCAGCCACCCCCAACCCCAACCTCACCTCCTCAAGCTATACGTATAAGCTCCCACCGCCGCCATGTCCTTCAGCCACCCTTAACCTCACACCTCCAAGCTATACGTGTCCACCCCCATTGCCATGCCTTTCTCTTAGCTATTGAAGGGTATGGCAAGAAGAGGAGGTGGGCTAGTGGTGTAGGTACAGGTGGGGGAGAAGGAAGGACAGTAGCTAGGGTCGTATTACAAGACATTTCGCAGCCTAAGAACACATATTAGACAAGACTTTCGTAGGAGTTGTGGGCATTTCCAGTAGTAGTTTTATGACCCTGGTGGTAGTTTCGCCCTTCTTCTGCACCATGAACCTAAGGAAACACTCATTAGAACTCGACTGACCCCCTCTTTAACCTTTAGAACTTGTTAATGTGAGAAGCGATTGTGTCTTATAATATCAACCTAGGTGTGTCTACAGTTCTTTCCCTCCCTGCAGACCCCAACCTCAAGCCTCGGATACAACACGACCGCCATGCCCTTCTGCTCAGTATCCTGCTTCTACTCTCCTCCCACGCTGCCACGCCTCCATGCATACCTTCCCATCCTCCTGCATCCACGCCCTCACGCCCACACACTGACACCGCTGCCGCTATGCCCTTCCAGCCCTGCCATACCTCCATGCATACCTTCCGTTCCTCCCTCATCCATACTCTTGCGCCCACACCTTGCCATCCCGAGGAGCATTATGTGACGCGTAGGAGGTTCATCGCTTCTAACAAATGAATGGATGAAAGAAAAACAACAACCAAAAAGAGGATGAAAGTTGGAAAGTTTCGTTTAGTCGGCGCAACATCTGTGGTCATATGCCGGGGAGAGACAGAAGGGGAAGGAATTATAGGAGAAAGGAACAGATCCCAGGAGACGGGACACTACCCCCGATTAATACCAGGTACCCATTAACTGCTGGGCGGACAGGGGCGTAGGGTATCGGAGAAGCCGCTCAAATTTTTCCACTCCGTCCGGGAATCGGACCCGGGCTCTCTCCGTAAAAGAGGATGACAATTCCAATTTGGCTGTAGAGAGAAAGTGATTGTTAGAGTGAATCAATGAAAGGAATGAAGAAGAAAGGCTGAAAGAAGTGACGTAACAGATAACTAACTAAGAGAATATGAGTAGCAATATAGTGAATAAAGTGTATGAGGTTGGCTGCCAAAAATAATGATTGCTTGGATGAAAGGAAAGATGAAGAAAGACTGAGAGAACTAACGTAACAGACAACTAAAAGAGAATGAAAAAAAGAACATACGAGGAGCAATAAAGTAGCAAAGGTATTATGGTAAGTGGATTCTAATTCTATGTTAGTCACGGCACAAGAAGCATAGGAAGGAAGACAGAAATGCAGAGGAAAACACATCATTACCATCCCTCTCCACCATCAACCAAAGCACTCATTAACCAACCAACATTTCCGTCTTCGTCTTTACCTCATTAAGCCGGTAAGCAGGTGAGGGACACAGAGAGCGAGATAAAGAAGGGCATTAAACTTGAACTGAAGAGCATCGCTGGAAAAATAACACTTCGCGGAAATGAAAGAGGAACGGGAAGTCTTGATCGAGCGAAGCAATGGCATCAGATTATTAAAAAAGACGTAAAAAAGAGGAAGAAGTAAAATGCGAGGCTGCAGAATTCTGAAAGACGAGAGCTGTTGCAGGCGAGGAGGGAAGAGCAGGGCCACGTGACAGAGGAACACAAAGGAACACAAAGGATGAACAAACAGCAGCAGAACTGATGGTCTTTACAAGGCTGTTTGTAACAAGCTGCACTAACTATCTAATCGAAGGTAGAAGATGAAGGAGAGCAACGGCGAAGGCTCCTCCCCACCCCCCATCCCTCCAGACAAAGCTGGCAGGA
>NC_066516.1:21141534-21179034 GCF_024679095.1 Eriocheir sinensis
GAGAAAGATGATGATAAAAAAGAAGAAGAAGAAGAAGAAGAAGAAGAAGAAGAAGAAGAAGAAGAGGAGGAGGAGGAGGAGGACTGAGAAAAATAAGAAAAGGAGAAATAGGAATAGGATAACAATAAAAGATATAAAAAAGATAAAAGAAAATGAAAATAGCAACAACAACAACAACAACAACAACAACAACAACAACAACAACAACAACAACAATAATAATACAAAGAAAACACAAAAGAAAAAAACAATGGAGACGAAGAAGATGAATCACGGAAGGGGAACGGAAAGAAGGAAGGAAGGAAGGAAGAGGAGGCGATATACACCGATCACGTGAAGAGGGTAAGAGGAGATTTGGGAGACGCGCACCTCCTGACTCTCCTCCTCCCATACGGCCGCGCAGCAGAAGAGTGACTCACGCCCTCTGCTCGTATGCCCCAGTGCCTGCTTCATGGCTTCTCCTTCCCTTTGTGTCCTGCCCTGCTGAGTGTTGATGGCTTCCTACCTCCTCCTCTTCTTCCTCCTCCTCCTCCTTCACCTCCTCCTCCTTCTGCTGTGCCTATTCCTAGCATTGAAGGCATAGTGATTAGTTTGTTTTTGTATCTATTAATGCATTGCCTTTTAACCTTTTTTTTTTTTTTGGTTGATGTAGAAATGTTTGGTTCGGTTTAATTTCACGTAGGTTCGTATTTTCAGACGCTTTCGGTTCTCACAATAAATATTTCGAATGTCTTATGAGTGTTTTTTCACGCTATTTTTTTTTTTACAACAAAGGAGACAGATCAAGGGCACACAAAAAAGGAAACAACAATAAAAAAAAGCCCACTACTCGCTGCTCCTAAAAAGAAACAAAAGAGGTGGCCGAAAGAGGGGTCAATTTCGGGAGGAGAGGTAGAAGCCTTGTCAAATTATCACTATTGGGTCATAAAACTGCCCATGGAAATACACATAACCTCTACGAAAGTCTTATCAAATGAGACGTATAGCATGAGATGGGCGACCTGCAATTTTTAAAGTTTTGCGTAAATCGTGGTTTAAAGGGACCGTCAGGTGTGTTCGAAAAAAAAAAACCAAAAAAAAAACCCACGTAACTTCAGTCCTACATATCATTCGCTTTAAGGTTGCTTCCCTTTTAAATTTGCTTCACCATACGATGCAACAAGAATTCAGCAGCTACGAGATAAGAACATAAGAACATAAGAACTTAGGAATCTGCAAGAGGCCGGTAGGTCTGTACAAGGCAGCTCCTTTGAACCTAAGCTCCCGTGAATCTACCCTCACCTAATATCACTGTCCATGAATTTATCCAATCTATTTTTTAATGTGACAATTGTACTGGCATTCACCACATCACTGCTCAGCTTGTTCCACTCATCCACCACTCTGTTAGTAAACCGTCCCTTCCACAAGAAAAAGCTTATTTGGTTTGGTCACCCTATTTACACTAGACACCTCAAATTTAGTGTGTGTGTGTGTGTGTGTGTGTGTGTGTGTGTGTGTGTGTGTGTGTGTGTGTGTGTGTGTGTGTAAGACGTGAAATATTTGATACGGGTCTGAATTGAGGTGCCATGATTCTCAGGCGCCGCGGTGATAAGGAACTTCATTATACACGAGGGATCAGTCAAGGCCTCTTTTCTCCCCCTGCTTCTATTTCTCCTCCTCTTTCGTTTCCTACAATTACTTCCTTGTATCTCGCTTGTTTATTTTTTTTGTTTGTTTTCACTCTACGAGCTTTTCCTCCTCTCTGTCTTTTTGTTCTTGTTTTTTTCTTGTTCTTCTCTTCCTTTTCCTCCTCCTCAGGAGGAACGACTCAAGCGACTCAATCTCTTTACATTGGAGAAAAGACGCCTACGAGGGGATATGATTCAAGTCTTCAAGTATCTAAAAAAGTTCAATAACGTCGATTACTCCAAATTCTTTGAACTGCAAACCAACTCAAGAACTAGAAATAACGGTTTACCCATTCAGTCGAGTCGATGTAACACAGACATTGGAAGGAGTTTCTTTTCAAACCGAGTCATCCGCCACTGGAACAATCTTCCCTCAGAAGTAATGAATGCGAATACCATCAACTCCTTCAAATATAGAATCGACCGTCATTTCGCTGCGTCGGGAGTAAACTGAATAACGAGGGGCCTCCATCTGCTCCTCAATATCGAGGTGCTTTCATCTGCTCACCAAGCCCCAAGTGGCGATCGAGCAGATTAAATCACCCAAGCGGGCGACCTCGTAATGAGCCAATAGGCTTTCTGTTGCCTGCATTTCCATGTTTCCATGTTTCCTCCTCTCCTCTTCCTCCTCCTCCTCCTCTCACTGCTTCTTCTCTATTTTCCTCACAAATAACAACCACCGTTTTACACCTCACTTCCGCTATTGTGTGATGCTGCTAAACCATATTAATCAAATGAAACCTTCACTTCACAACGACCCCCCCCCCTCTCTCTCTCTCTCTCTCTCTCTCTCTCTGGGTGGTTGAGGGGGGAGGGAGAGAGGGGATGAGCACGTGTGACATTCGTGCTCGAGAAGGACCTTGAACGAGGCAGGGAGGAAGGAGGGAGAAGGGAGGATAAAGGGAGAGGAGGAGGTGGTGCTGGGGTGGCGAGGTGGAGGCATGGAGGGATGGGAGGGAAGGGTGTTGGGGTGGAAGGGAGGGTAAGGCGTGGGCTTTAAAATGTATAGCAAGGAGAAGGGGTGGAGGGAGGTAAGGGAGGTAAGGGAATGCAGTGGAGGGAGGAGGGAGACGGGGCTGCAGGTGGGTGAGTGGATGGGGTGGATGAATGCATGGAAGGAATGGACAGAGATGGATGGATGAATGGAGGGAGTGGATAAGGGTGGATGGATGAATGAAAAAAGTGGATAGGCTGGATGAGTGGATGTATGGATGAAGGAAGAAGTGGATAGAGGTGTATGGGTGTATGGTGGAAGGAGTGGATAGGGTGGATGGATGGAAGGATGAAGGAAGGAGTGGAGAGGCATGATGAATGAATGAAGGAAGGAATGGATAAAGGGTGGAAGGAGCGGACAGGGGTGAATAAATAAATGGAGGAAAGAGTGGATAGGGGTGGAAGGAAGGAGTGGATAGGGGTGGATGAATGTATATATGGAAGAAGGAAAGTGAAGAAAAACATTCGCTTGTGATAAACGCAGCGACGAAAGAAAAAAAAAAGGGATGTATTGAAAGATGGAAAGGAAGGGAAGTTGAAGGGAGGAAAGAACAGAAGAGGGAAGAAAGAAAGAGGAGTTGGAGGGAAACGTATTTTAGGGCTAATTTAGGCTGGAACACACACACACACACACACACACACACACACACACACACACACACACACACACACACACACACACAGAGGAGGAATGGAGTGTAATGAGGAGGGAGAGAGGGAGGGAGTGACATTCAGATATGAGAAAAAGAAACAGGAAAAATACCTGGCTTCAGAGTATTGACAAACAACATCAAATCAATACATGCAAGCAAGAATATAAAGAACGACTGCAAATAATGAGATTGATTGAAAGGGATTGTTAGTCATTTGAACCGACGATGATGAGGATGATTTCTGATGCATATGATGAGGCAAAAAAGAGATCACTGAAGACGAGTCGCCGTGAAGGGCACTTGAGGATCGATTCCAGGCGACATTTCATACGATTCCCGGAAGAAGAAAAAAACAAATAAACAAATCACATGTTTTTTGAGAAGGTGAAGCGAAAGGAGGTTTGTCAAGGGCACGGGATCAGACATACAGATATATAGATAGAGAGATAGATGGGAAGCAACGTTGCCAGATTATCGTACTCTGCCTCTTATGTTCGCCGATTTCCGCCCCCAAAACTGCTTTCAGCATCCAAATAACTGCCTTCATATATGGTTATCATTTAAATGGTTAATTATTGGTGCTTCTTGGTAACAGTTATGGGCCAGAAACAGGTTAGTACGCGGCTCTGAGTACGATAATCTGGCAACCGTGATGGGAAGATAGATAAATAGATAGGTAGATATTTAGATTAATAGAGAGAATTATAATTACATCCACCACCACCACCAACACCACTACGATTGCTTCTACGAAAACAACTAAAACAATAATAACAATAAAAACAACATTTCAACACCAAAACAAACAAAGGCAATCACAGAAAGAAGAAGACGAAGAAAGGAATGACGAACTGAAAGATTGGGCAAGAAGTTTGGAGGAGGAGGGAAGGAGGAAGAAAGGGAGGAGAGGAGGGAAGGAGGAGAGGAGGGGAGGAGGAGAGGAAGGGAGGAGGAGGGCTAAGTTAGGACGTGCGACAGGAGGACAACAATACGACAAGGAGGAGGAGGAGGAGGAGGAGGAGGTGGAGGAGGGAGAAGAGGTGGAGGTCGCCGCGCCTTCAGCTCCACTCCACCGGCTCCTTCCACTGCCTCGCCCCCGTCCACCACCCAACCCCCGGGCGCTACCACCTCCGCCTATCGCCAGGTGTTCGGTCAAGGTCACCCCGACTCAGCGCGGAGATACGTGAAGGAACACCTGCATCGATCACGGCCAGGTGAGGCGGAACATGTGACGGCCAACACGTGATAGGCGAGTGTGTGTGTGTGAGATAGAGAGAGAGAGAGAGAGAGAGAGAGAGAGAGAGAGAGAGAGAGAGAGAGAGAGAGAGAGAGAGAGAGAGAGAGAGAGAGAGAGAGAGAGAGAGAGAGAGAGAGAGAGAGAGAGAGAGAGAGAGAGAGAGAGAGAGAGAGAAAGAGAGATAGAGATAGAGAGAGAGAGAGAGAGAGAGAGAGAGAGAGAGAGAGAGAGAGAGAGAGAGAGAGAGAGAGAGAGAGAGAGAGAGAGAGAGAGAGAGAGAGAGAGAGAGAGAGAGAGAGAGAGAGAGAGAGAGAGAGAGAGAGAGAGAGAGAGAGAGAGAGAGAGAGAGAGAGAGAGAGAGAGAGAGAGAGAGAGAGAGAGAGAGAGAGAGAGAGAGAGAGTGTGTGTGTGTGCCATGACGCTTCCTGAATCCCAAGAATATGATATAAAAAGAAATTAACCCAAACAACTGAGCAAACACGAGCACGCGCACACACACACACGCACACACACATGCAAACACACACACACACACACACACACACACACACACACACACACGTCAGCTGCAGAATAACACTCACGTCCGACAAAGATATACACACTGAAAATAATAAAACGCAGAGATATGGGGCGATAAGGAGTCAAGGTGAGGGTGATGATAATGATGATGATGATGATGACAGTGTTGCCGCCGCGCCATCCACTCACGAGGCGACAGACAGACTAACTCACCAGGGCCAAGGTTAACCGACTGACTAATGGCTCCCCTCTCCTTTGGTCCCCTCCACCCCCCCATCTCTCCCCCTTCTCCATGTGTGGGTCTGGTATGTGGCTCCTCAGTGCCCCCAAACTTTACTTCGCATCAACTGGTCACCTTTACCTGGACTGACCTTGGCACTCCCTCTCCCCCTCCCCCTCCCTTTATGCCTGGTGACCCCCCTGAGTGGATTAGTTCGCAGTTCCGTCCCCCCGTGGCCTTGACTTTTGAGGCCTCACCCCTAGAGACATATAGTGACCTCCAACCTCCCCTTTAACCGGAGGCTTTAAATATATAACATCACGTGACCGCCAGCCCCCCCCCCAGCGTGTATCACCTCTTCGTATGACCCCAGATGACCTCGCTTTAATTCCCCCGTGAGGTGTATGTGTGCTTCTGTGTGACCTCAACCGCCCTGTTACTAAGTCTATAAATATCCCAGCATGTGCCTTGTGACCCTCTGTGGATGAGCTCATAAATGGCCTTGAACCTTATGCCCCCTAGAGGATGTGTGTGACCTCGTGTGACCTCTACCTTTCTCTTTAACTTAAGCCTTTAAATATACCAGCAGTAGTAGGTAATGGTGACAGTGACGGGACCAAAATAATTCGCAAGCATAATCAAGAATTTGCAGCCAAAAAAAAATGACGTCGAAAAATTTTTGTACGTCGAATTTCCCGGCCGGCCGTGCGGCCAGTCAGCCGGACGGCCAGCCAGCCGCGCGGGCAGCCAGCCGCCGAGGGGACCTCCCACTACCCAACCGGGGAGTGGTCACAAAAAAGTGACCATTCCCCCCCACCCACCCACCCACCCCACCCCAAACACCCACCACCTTCCACGCCATCGTGTCTCCCCGGAGGCCTGAGCGTCACCCTCCTGCCGGGGATTGGTTAGGGCGTCCTTTCGCGCCGTGCCGGGCGTCGCCCTCCTGCCGGGGATCGGTTAGCGCGAGCGGTGACGTGTTCGGGGATCGGTTAGGGCGTCCTTTCGCGCCCTCCTGCCGGGGATCGGTTAGCGCGAGCGGTGCCTTGTTCAGGGGATCGGTTAGGGGCGTCCTTTCGCACTGTGCCGGGGCGTCACCCTCCTGCCGGGGGATCGGTCCTTTCGCACCGTGCCGGGGCGTCGCCCTCCTGCCGGGGGATCGGTCCTTTCGCGCCGTGCCGGGGCGTCCTTTCGCCCCAGTGCCGGGGGATCGGTCCTTTCGCACCGTGCCGGGGCGTCACCCTCCTGCCGGGGGATCGGTCCTTTCGCACCGTGCCGGGGCGTCACCCTCCTGCCGGGGATCGGTTAGCGCGAGCGGTGCCTTGTTGGGCGGAGGCCTGTGGCTACCTTTCCCCCTCCCTCTCCCTCTCCCGCTATTGATTTTTTTTCCAGTTTGCCAGCATGTGTGCGTGTCCCCCTCTATGCCCTACCCCTCGCGAGCGGTGACTTGATGGTCAGTCTGAGGGTACCCCTCCCTCTCCCTCTACCCGCTATTGATTTTTCAGTTTGCCAGCATATGCGTGTGTGTGTGTGTGTGCGTGTGTTACTGTTGATTTTCATATTGACTGGAGTTATATCGATTGTCTTTTCAGTGAGGGGAAGGAACGGAAAAGTAGATTTTATACATTTTATTGAAATATAGTGGAAAAAAAATGGTATGACAAGTTATTATATTACCTTAATCTAGTCTATTTTATTTGTTCTTTCTTAATCCAGGCTAATTTGTTCTTTCTTAATCCAGACTAAATACATGCTAAGCCTAAAAACAAAAACACACAATCGCCATAAAAAAAAAGACATATTACAAACTCACACCGTACAGGCTCAAAGAAATACAATGGAAACCCACCCATCCTACCCTTTTTTTTTTTCCCTCCCCCAAAATAAATCCTAATTGAAAGAGACATATTACAAACTTATGTCGTACATGCCCAAAGACAGCCCATAAAAGGATGACAACACGAGTACATATACAAATGAAGAAAAAAAATACACAACACAAGCACATATATATATAAAAAATAATACACACAGAGCGAGTACATATATAAAAAAAAGATTGTTAAGCACTAAATATAGGACTCACAGATTCGGCCACCATATGCATCTCTAACTTCCAAGACATTAGTGAATTTTATTCGCTTCCACTCATAAAATCCATAATGGATTTTAGTAACTTCCACCACCCACCCGCCTATGACACTTCCAAGAAAGGTCAAGGGGTATGTCAAGTCAGAAGTGGGCGCGGCCCATATAAAGGAAGTGCTTTGCCTGAAACCTAAGATGTACTCTATCAAATTGCATGATCCCTCAAGCGGCGAGGATGCAGAAATAAAAAAAGTTAAAGGGGTACCTCACTATAGTTTGAGAAACTATAATCATGAAAAATACAGACAGGTACTGCAAGGGGCGGGGGTGGACAAGGCACGCCTCTATTGCATCCGCACCCTGAAAGGTCAGGTATGCACTACCTCCATTGAGAAGGCGACTTTAAGCGCATTAGACAACAAAAAGAGTGCATCTGCTCTCTGATGACAGCATGCCGGGTAATCTCGTGTTTTTACGAGAGATTATGGCCACCCTGATTTACCTGAGAATCTGCGTCAAATGCGGAGGACATCTCAAACTGCTTCTACTAGTTGAGCCACTGCTGCCACTACTGCTAGTACTACTACTACTACTAGTAGTACTACTCATAATGTTGTCGGGGATACTTTAAGTGAAAGTGGTGATGAGGGTGTGTATAGTCATGGAACTAGACCAGTGGCGTGTAATCTATGGAGAAAAAGATATAGGAAATACAACGTAGAGAACGTTAATCGATCAAACAAAAGAAAGAGGAGAGAAACCAATGTCTTCCCATCGCGCCAGCTACCAGCAGCGTCAACATCATCTCCACGGTCGCCTTTATCCTCACCCTCCCCAACACCGAGAATGGCATTGAGATTCCTCCCCACCGGGCTGGGTTTCAGACAAAGGAGCCCACGCGAGTGGCTGTAACGGCGACAGAGCTCGCGCTAAAAGCAATCATTGATCTGTTACTTAAAAGCTAAAGCCTAAACCATAACAAGCTCAGTCTTTATCGCAAACATGACGAGCGCGGACGAACATATAATATACCTTAGTAGCCTAGGATGCCGCGATCTTTATCCCGACAACGTGCCAGGTTCATTTAAAAATGAAATCATACCGTTAAATTTACACCCCGACCGAGATTATCAGGTTGCCTTACACGGTATTTTTATTCCTAGAGAAGTATACACCCTCCATCGAGAAGACAAAGAAGCCATAGTGGAAGTTTACACAGAAACGCTCAATGACACCTCAGGAAAACAGTTGCGGTACTCGCTGTCTCCCTCGAAAAATATAACGAGCAAGCAAATAAGCGCAATTGTGGCTGACCTTAATACATACTGGCAAGCTATATTAAATGGAGTGTTTGGGTTTACAAATTACAAGGATTATTTTGATGGAGAAGGCGGAATACTGAGTTGGACCAAAATTTTGTATGCTACCACAAACGCTCTATAGATGGCTGCGGTAATCTAAATTATTGCAAAATAAGTTTATTATTTAAGCCCAGATTGGCGGCTATTCTTGGATTTATTCCTAATCATTACTATGATATATTCGTCACGGATGAGGAGTCACATTACTCGCTTCGCCAGGTAAATGCCGATTTCCGCCAGACCCCCACGCCGACGTGGACTATCTCCACCTCTATTGCGACATAATCCAGCCCACGCGATTTGCTAGCCAAACTGTGAACATTTTAGCCACTCTCCCTTACGGTGGGAGTAACAATTATTACTCAGTGCAAAGACCTCTGTATAAAAAGTTGGCGAAGAACGCTATAGATTCAGTGGCGGTAGTGGTGACGGATCAGTATGGACGAAAAATATACTTTGAAGAAAACCGCTCGGCCACGATCGTCTTGCACATTACACCCACCCACCCTCTCTTTAAAATCAGTGGGCCAGCAAAAACGCTCACTCATGGCGAGACTTTTGCCATGGAAGAGTGTTATGGGGAAGACCTTATCGATTTATTTCCCCGCGAGCGAGGAGGGAGGATATTTGTGGCCGGTGCGTCAGGATCTGGGAAGACACAGCTAGTGACGCGACTTGTGCGGAAATATTGTGACAAATTCTATCGAGTTCTTATTTGCGGTGCAACACATCATCCCATTCAAGACTTGCCAGAGCTGCAAAATAAAGTAATACTTAGTAAGGACATTATAGACCCAGAACAGGAAATTGATCTCTGTCAGAAAAATAAATCTATGTTAGTAGTATATGACGATAACTTTTACGCGCTGCCAATGATGAAAGCGTCGCCAACGTTTTTATTAAAGGCAGACATCTTGGCCTTAGCTCCATACTCATTTCTCAGAACTTATTTATGCAGGGAAAGTATGCGCGAAGCATATCCCTCAATTGCACTCATTTCGTTTTGCTTAAACAAAGAGATCTTGGTCAAATTGAACTTCTAGGTCGTCAATTGTATGGTCGTGACAGAGCCCAGGCATTTCTCAGTATCTACAAGCGAGCTGGTGCGGAAAACCATACGGCTATCTGCTGGCTGACGTCTGCATAACTACCCCCGAGGTCCTATCGCTGAGATCAAATATAGCGAACGACGGCTCCTGTGAGGTTGTGTACTCGTGGAGAGAGTGAGCGATATGCTAGCCCCATCCAAGACACGTCTTTTAAAGTCACTTTATGAAGACCCTCAAGTACCTGGAGGCTTATGGAGTGAGGCCTTTATTTTTAGCAGCGAGAGCCATTGAACCCGACGTTTCTATGCGCGATGTTGAACAGTTTATGGAAGGTTGCAGAACACACACATTACATAAGATACAACCCCATAAGTTTAAGCGACGCGCTATTCTCAGTCCCAAACCGCGAGTTATCATAGCAGCAGATCTCGCGGACATGAAAGAATTGTCCCGCTTTAATGGAGGTCATAATTACATCTTAGTCTGCGTTGATGCATTTTCCAGGTACGCCAAAGCCCTGCCTCTTAAACGTAAAGATGCAAAATCGATGGTAATGGCAATGAAGACATTGCTAGAGGAAGACGCTGCTTTCAGTGGGGTCTCTAGGCTCTGTGTTGACCGAGGCAAAGAGTTCTATAATCGTCCACTTCAAACCTATTTGCAAAGTAAAGACATAAAATGTACAGCGTTTACTCCCAAGAGATAAAAAGCAGCCTTGCTGAGCGATTTATCAGAACTCTGAAAGGTCGAATATATAGGTATATGACAGCACAATAAACTCGAGTATATTTCCATCTTGCAGAAGGTACTGAGAGCTATAACCGCACGCCTCACGCACGTCTAGGAAAACCCCAGCCGAAGTACATGCCATGAAGGACCCGCGAGGAATCATTCGTCAGTTTAAGAAAATGCATAATTATAAAACAGAGAAAAGCGTCAAGGTAAAGCCAGTCGTGTGCTGAACATCGGGGACTACGTTCGACTCGTGGGCGCGGATAAAGCTTCTAAATTTAACCGAGGCTTTCATATCCAAAACACAGAAGAAATATTTAAAATTGCAAGCGTGGATTATCGACAGTCCCCATTGGGTTATACCTTGCAAGATTTATCCAATCAACCCATCCAAGGCTTGTTTTACAAAGAGGAGCTTATCAAAGTTCAGCTACCGGACGTTTTCCCGTCAGCATAAAAAATTGAGAGTGGTGAACGTTCGAAAACAATTTTTTGTATCTTGGTTGGGTTATGATCCGAGTCAAGACTGTTGGATAGACGCTCAAGATATTTCCTAATGACCTCGAATTCACCAACAAGAAGAAAAAAAAAAGCACCTCCCCTCGCCTTTGTTCACAAGGATCTTGTTTTGTTGTTGGCTAAACTCTCCCCCGACAAGCGGAAAAAAGTAATTGCAGTGTTGAACAAGAAACATATAGATTGCTTGTCAGAAGTGTTTCTAAATTTCCTAAAGACTAATCTTACGCGAAATACAAAGATTGTGAAATCCCTGAACAAATATAAAAAACACATAAGGAAACTCGCCAACAAGGGGTAAGTACACTAAAAAAAAAAATACTGCGAACACAGCGGGGCGGCGCTATACTCTGTGCTGTTACCTCTGGCAGCTAGTGTCATAACTGGTCTTTTAACAAAATGAAGGAATATTGTCTCATCCCGAAATCAACAGCAGAACAATTTTTACTCAAGTCTTCTACGGGGAGCCGTAACATAAAACGAAACAGAAAGACGGACGAGGAAAAAAAAGAAAAGAGAGTGCGGAAACCGTTGTCGGGTTCGACGGTCAAGGCGTCAACTGCATTAAAAAATATAAAGAGACGCGCGCTGCAAGATGTATTAACCCAAAACAACCACCCGCCATCTATAGCGGCCATAGGTCCTCGCACGACGTTCCCCACCAATACTATCGATTCGAAACCCGCCATAGATAACAGGATTGATGTTAGAATGAAAGCAGCTCAAAGGGATTATGCCAAAGCTTTCTTAGCTCTCATGAAACATACTCCAGGAATTACATGGGATACAAACGGAAATCTTTTGAGCCCCATTAATAATTTTAACGTCATTGATATATTGCAAACCTTAAGTGACGTCAACAGCAAATTAGGCTTCAAAGCTGATGATATACCATTTATTAAAATGCTTTTCCACAACACAAACTTAGATCCCTCATTTATACGCAATAATAAGGCAAGGAAGCAACTGTTTGGAGGAGGAGGAGGAGGAAGGAGAAGTGCCCCAATTCGGGCAAAGCCACGCCCCACGCCTTCTTTCTCCGCCCCCGCGCGGATGCCGGGTATGACATGGGAGAATTATCGCGTATAAAAAGGATTTTGTTTTGGGTGGGATATAGGCACTTGTGTGACCTCGCGGACAGGGAGACACTAAGCGTGAGTAAGAGCGAGAATTAATATATATTTTTCTATAAACATGTCAGATTATCCCATCATTCCTGTGAAGGGCGAATGACCGATCGCCAGTTCATTGACGACAGTGTGTGTTTAGTAGCCACCATCAACGCCAGCAGTTTTAAACTTAGCGGTATAGCCAAGGACTTGGCTGAAGTGTATGGCTATGCTAATCTCTTTGAAAATCGGAAACAACTTTATAATTTGAACAGAGTCGTTTGGAGTGACAGACCGAATGTGGGGTCGCGGGTAGTGAAGGAACCACCCACGGAATCAAATTATCCCATTGTGGTGGGTATGGTGACTCAATTTTGTCAGGGTGAATCTGTAGAATATAATGACGTGTCAAGATATTTTATTGAAACCAGCAGAGATATGCATTATGTGAACGGTTTAATGTCGGACACCAAGCAAAGCAGACGCGATAATTTTAAATGTTGCCTCAATGAGCTTGGTGATTATGTAAAGCAGAAAAAAACATTCGAAAAGTCATTTTTCCTACCGGCGTAGGACGAAGGTGAAAGATGGATCATGAATGGAACGTGGCCTACTTGAAGGAGTTAAGGTCTTTTGCCCACCAACTAGATTTGAATAACGTTAAGGTAATGCTCTTGGGGCAGGAAGAGGGGACGAAGAATCTCCCGCGAAAGCCTCAACTGCCGGGGATGGGCGACAGACACATACCACTGTGTAGCTATAAAAATGACGTTTTATATTTGTTTTAACTAGTGGTCATGCAGTCATCATCGCGAACAGTGTTTCTTCCGCCTACGGAGGGTGAATTTTCAAGTCTTTTGAGTAGCTTTCCACATCAGGTGGGGGGTGGTTTTGGCAATATTCGAACTGTGCATTTTGCCCATCCTGCAAGACTACATCAAAGAGGTGGTGGCATTTTTAGTACGCTCGCAAACCTAGCCAAGAGTGTAATGCCCTTTCTATTCAGAACCGTTAAGCCCTCAGGGCTTAAGTTTACTCAAGATGTTATCCAGGATGTGAGCAGTGGACAAAGAAATGTGAGAGGCGCTTTAATGAAAAGAGGTATTGAAGCCTTAAGTGGCGTAGGTGCTAGAATTATTAAGGGAGGAAAAAAAAGAAGAGTTACTTCGCGAAACAAGAAGAAAAAAAATAATAATAGGAAAAGTAGTTGCAAGAGAAAGAACAGCGATGTGTTTGATATAATTTAGTAATGTAGAGGTGTGGTGGACACTCGTGAAAAAAAAAAAAGGGTGGGAAGATTCTGGCCCGCGCGTGCGTGGGCTTGCCATTTTTTCATTAGCGAGTGGTCTCTTATCAAGTTAACATGTCGCCGTACCCGCGACCACCAGTGTCTTCAT
The DNA here is from genome assembly GCF_024679095.1 of Eriocheir sinensis. Lineage (NCBI taxonomy): Eukaryota > Metazoa > Arthropoda > Malacostraca > Decapoda > Varunidae > Eriocheir > Eriocheir sinensis. The sequence continues at coordinate 21,155,082 of NC_066516.1, forward strand.
TAGTATATAGCGGGCGACGAAAGCGACAACAGCATGGCCTCCGCCGCTCCCTCCGTTCCGATTTCTGATTATGCGCTCAGTGTGGTTGACGAATTCCCTAGAATCAACAGACAACGCCAGGTTGAGAGCTCTATTGCGTCTAAAACTCTTGTCGACATTTTACCTGTAAATTTGTCCAGCCACGCCCGGTTAAAAGATAAGTACCTAGAGTTCCGCGTGCCGGGGGTGAAGGGGTATATATCGATCTTGCTAAATTAATTCTTGAGTTGAAATTAAGTGTCACTCAAGCTGATGGACAAACAAAAGTCGAGGAGGCTGTCAATGTCGAATTCTGCAATGGCACTGCTAATACCATGTTCAAATCAATTCAGGTGTATGTAGGCGATCAAATGGTTGAAAGTAACCCATACTTTAATTACTGGTCATTCCTAAAAATGCTCACCACCTTCTCCACGTTAAAACTCAAATCATTCGGAGAAATAGGAAACCTCCTCAAAGATAACAGGTCGGTGGAGCAGGCGTGAAACCTATGACGCCGCATACTTCACTAGCCTTGGGAGCAAATACAAGAGACATTTAAAAGATATCAAAGATCACGGTCTTCATCTCACCTTCCCATTAATGTCGGACATTACTTCTTGTGATCAGTATTTATGCGACGACATCCCATTGAGAATAAGGCTTGAGTTAGCTAACGAAGCTTGGTATTTGAACACTGACGGCGATGGGAGTGCTGTGCGTGCCCATATTGATTTTGCTAAACTTTGGGTCACCAGACTCAACCCTATCCGTCAGCATTGCTTGCATTAAATAAAGAATAAGATACAGGAAAATAACGCGTACAATATTTAACAAGACGTTATATAAATCTCTGGTTCTCGGCAAACAGCAGACAAGTATTGTCTGTGACCAACCGTGGGGAAATGTCATTCCAGAGCGTTTATATATCGTTATGGCTGACATGAGGGCCTTTTCAGGTGTATATAATAAAATGGCTTGTATTTCAAGAATGCTGATTTGTCTGAACTAACAGTCTCTGTCAATGGTATGAATATGTATAAAATACGGTTTCTTTTCCCCACGAGTGTACGCGAGTCTATTATGATATTTTAGATAGTTTAGGAGTAGAAAATGACACTTTGCTTGATTACGATAGCTTTAAGAAAGGAAGGACAGTGTTTGTTTTAGTTTGTTACTGGAAGACTTACGAGGCACAGTGCCTCTTGAACACAGTGGAAACTTACGCATAAGTCTTCAGCTTAAAAAAGGCTTGGATGAAAATTTAGTAATTATCTGTTTTGGGGATACAAAGGGAGTGTTGTCAATCAACTCGGAGAGGCACGTGTCTTGCGACACTAGAGCATAATGAATAATCAACAAATTATGAAAGCTCTACAAGGAAAACTTTATCACAATAATATATATTTCTTAGGCTGTCTTCCCGCTGACGATGTAGCGAAATTAAATCTAAGGAGTGAGTCAGACAAGCCCATTGTCTTTATTGCTAATGTGTTAGGCGCATCGCAAGCTTCGAAAATGGGTCACTGGGTGGTGTTCTTTGTTAGTGATAAGTGTATATATTTCTTCGACACATACGCCCTGACCCCATCATTATATTCTAAGTACTTTCGAAGTTTCTTAAATAAGCATAAAGATTATCCTGTTTTTAAACTTGCCGCAAGATTACAGTCGGACAAAACTCTGGTGTGTGGCGTGTATTGCATTCAATTCGTATACTTATGTAATAAAATAGGCTTAGAGAGGACTAGTCAGTTTCTGAAAGATAATTATGATTTAGGAAATTTTTTGAAGAATGACAGAAAGGTGTTAACATATGATTATATAATGATTAAATGCCCCATGTATAAAAACATTTTGTCAATCTAGTCAAGGACTGACTTACAAGCATTGTATTTCTAAGATATGTGGCTAACTTATTAAATGCTACAATGTGTGTGTGTGTAAAAAATGTAGAGCAGTAGCATGTAGCTTATTCATTTATGGCGTGTGTGTGCAATTATATGTAGTTATTAAGAACAGGATTTTTTTTTTTCGTGCGATGTGACCGGGTGGGTGTGAGTTTGTTAACGCTTTCCTATGTGTATAATAATGTAGAGAAGTAGTATATAGCTTATTCATTTATGGCGTGTGTGTAGTTATATGTAGTTATTAAGAACAGGATTCTGTTTTTTTTTTCGTGCGACGTGACCGAGTGGGTGTGAGTTTGTTCACGCTTTCCTATTGTTCGGAAGAAGAATGGCTTGTGGTTTTGGGCATGTGCGCGCGTTTGCATACATGTGGGCGTGTCCCCTATAACCTGGGGTAGCCTCGAAGAAGAAAAGGCTTGTGGTAGTGTGCGCATATGCCCCAAATAACCCCGGGTAGCTTAGTCAGTCCCCTAACGTTGCGAGAGGAGCGTCATGGAGGAAGTCTTCGCCGTCATGAACTTACAACAACAACAACAACAACAACAACAACAGCCCCACGCTGCCGCTGCAACTCTTCATGCTGACGATGTTGACGATCAGATAATGGGTCAAGCCGCATTAGAAGTTGAAGCCATGGATAACACATCCCAAGCTGAAGCCGTGGATAACACATCACATCCCAGAAACGGAGGTGAGATATCCGCCTCTTGTATTTTTTTTTTCTGCGCGCACAAGCGCTGGTGTGTGTGTATTTCTTATTCATTGTGTTTAAAAAATATATATATATATATATTTCTTGTCATTTCAGCGGATGTTGGTGGTGGTGAGGTGGGGGATGTTCCAGAAACTCCCAAGTCTACCGGTGAACATATCACGGGCGAGTCATTGGGCAACAACCGCGGCGCGTTGGGAGGTGTCGGTAAAATGGGGCGGCGTGTGCTGAGGGAAGGATGTGATACCTCCATTACCAGTGTCTCATCTGAAGAACGACCCACCGGACAGCGTAACGCATAGTAAGTATTTTTTTATTCTTACAAAAGAGAGAGAGAGAGAGAGAGAGAGAGAGAGAGAGAGAGAGAGAGAGAGAGAGAGAGAGAGAGAGAGAGAGATTGATTTTTTTTTGTCTAATAATGTTTCTCTATCTTTTCATAAGTCCACGGCAACAACAACAGACACGCTTCGGTGATGGTGTGTCTTGACTCTCCGTCGGGCGCTGAATCGCGAGAGCGGCGGCGAAGTCGTCTGCAGCAAAAAGATCATGAAATGCGTCAATCACGACTGGAAAAAAAAATGCAGCATATGGCGGAAGTGTTGCGGCCGCGCCCACTTACATACCCCGCTTGACCTTTCTTGGAAGTGTCATAGGGGTGGGTGGTGGAAGTTACTAAAATCCATTATGGATTTTATGAGTGCGAATAAAATTCACTAATGTCTTGGAAGTTAGAGATGCATATGGTGGCCGAATCTGTGAGAGTCCTATATTTAGTGCTTAACAATCTTTTATATATGTACTGCTCTGTGTGTATTATTTTTATATATATATGTGCTTGTGTTGTGTATTTTTTTTCTTCATTTGTATATGTACTCGTGTTGTCATCCTTTTATGGGCAGTCTTTGGGCATGTACGACATAAGTTTGTAATATGTCTCTTTCAATTAGGATTTATTTTGGGGGAGGGAAAAAAAAAAGGGTAGGATGGGTGGGTTTCCATTGTATTTCTTTGAGCCTGTACGGTGTGAGTTTGTAATATGTCTTTTTTTTTTATGGCGATTGTGTGTTTTTGTTTTTAGGCTTAGCATGTATTTAGTCTGGATTAAGAAAGAACAAATTAGCCTGGATTAAGAAAGAACAAATAAAATAGACTAGATTAAGGTAATATAATAACTTGTCATACCATTTTTTTCCACTATATTTCAATAAAAATGTATAAAATCTACTTTTCCCGTTCCTACCCCAAGACAATCGATATAACTCCAGTCAATATGAAAATCAACAGTAACACACGCACACACACACACACACACGCTTATGCTGGCAAACTGAAAAATCAATAGCGGGTAGAGGGAGGGGTAGTGGTACCCTCAGACTGACCATCAAGTCACCGGTAGGGCATAGAGGGGGGACACGCACACACATGCTGGCAAACTGGAAAAAAAATCAATAGCGGGAGAGGAGAGGAAAGGTAGCCACAGGCCTCCGCCCAACAAGGCACTGCTCGCGCTAACCGATCCCCGGCAGGAGGGTGACGCCCGGCACGGTGCGAAAGGACCGATCCCCCGGCAGGAGGGTGACGCCCCGTCACGGAGCGCAAGGACCGATCCCCCGGCACTGGTGCGAAAGGACGCCCCGGCACGGCGCGAAAGGACCGATCCCCCGGCAGGAGGGCGACGCCCCGGCACGGTGCGAAAGGACCGATCCCCGGCAGGAGGGTGACGCCCGGCACAGTGCGAAAGGACGCCCTAACCGATCCCCTGAACAAGGCACCGCTCGCGCTAACCGATCCCCGGCAGGAGGGCGCGAAAGGACGCCCCTAACCGATCCCCCGAACACGTCACCGCTCGCGCTAACCGATCCCCGGCAGGAGGGCGACGCCCCGGCACGGCGCGAAAGGACGCCCCTAACCAATCCCCGGCAGGAGGGTGACGCTCAGGCCTCCGGGGAGACACGATGGCGTGGAAGGTGGTGGGTGTTTGGGGTGGGGTGGGTGGGGGGTGAATGGTCACTGTGACCACTCCCCGGTTGGGTAGTGGGGAGGTCCCCTCGGCGGCTGGCTGCCCGCGCGGCTGGCTGGCCGTCCGGCTGACTGGCCGCACGGCCGGCCGGGAAATTCGACGTACAAAAATTTTTCGACGTCATTTTTTTTTGGCTGCAAATTCTTGATTATGCTTGCGAATTATTTTGGTCCCGTCACTGTCACCATTACCTACTACTACCAGCACGTGCCTTGTGACCCTGTGTGGATAAGCTCATAAATGGCCTTGACTGTTTAAGCCCCCTAGAGGACGTGTGTGTGACCTCGTGTGACCTCTGCCATTCCCTTTAACTTGTGCTCTTAAATATGTAACAACGCGTTGCTTCACCCCCTGTAGATTACCTCCCCACGGCCTTGGTTCCTTCCGCCCAAGACCCGTGTGTGGCCTCCTCTGCTTGGCGCGTGAGGTCTTTACTTAATCCTTTGTCCTGCGCTGGGAGGGCCGGGACACGTGACCCTCCACACGCGGCACTTGTAGGCCCTCGAGGCTCAGCGGGTGACCTTGACACCGGCACATGACCACCTCCAGGCACGGGGGATCTGCAAACTGACTTAACGGCCCTCGCACGCCTTTCTTGACCGCCGCCGCTATTCTGCTCCTCCTCCGCGATCCCTGAGTCCTCCCTCCTTCCTTTTGAGTCTCTGTATTCATTCGCCGCACGTGTTTGTATTCGATGTAGCAAAGAATCACACCGCCTCCGTCGCCCCCCCCCCCCCCCCGCGCCCCCACTACGGGCTTACGTTTTTTTGTTTTTGTTTTGCCTTAACCCGGTAGCAGCGACGGGCCAAATTTGTGGCTTTACCGTGTAGCAGCGACGGGCCAAATTTGTGGCTATACCGTGTAGCAGCGACGGGCCAAATTTGTGGCTTTACCGTGTAGCAGCGACGGGCCAAATTTGTGCCATGATATAAACCCCCCAAAATAGATGATACATAACCTGATCACAAATACTTTGACATATATTATGAAATGGTTTGTGTAAGAGATGATTTTTTCTCATTTTTCTCGCTTAGAGGGACCATTAAGAAACATGATCCGCGCTGCTACCGGGTTAATGATGGACAAACCAACTGGGGGCAAACAGCAAAAAGAAGAAAAAAAGAGAAATAAATAGACAAAGTGAAATAGAAAAAAATGAAAAATAAAGACCCGTATATTTTGCTGGTCTGTTATTTTTACGGTCATGAAGAGTGCTTTGAGAGGGTTTAAAAGCGACGGACGAACGAAAGAGGGGCAAACAGAATAAAAACATGAGTGAATAAATATACAAATGAATAAAAAAATAGATGAAAAGAAATACCTTACCTTACCTTTTGTTTTTAGTTAAAGGAGGAGTGGTTTGAGAGGATTTAAAAGGATGGAGGAACGAGACAGGGACAAACAACAACAAAATATGAATAGATGAATGAATGAATAAATATACAAAATGAAGTAAAAAATGAAAAAAATACCTTACCTTACCTTTTGTTTTTACCTTAATGAACAGTGCTTTGAGAGGATTTAAAAGGATGGACGAACGAAACAGGGACAAACAACAACAAAAAATGAAAAGATAAATAAATGAATCAATATACAAAATGAAAAGGAAAAGAAAAAAAAAGAAAGGATTCGGACATTTTGCTCACCTAATGTTTTTACCAGCAGTGCTTTGAGAGGTATTTAATTAAAGGGACGGAGAAGCGAAACAGGGTCAAATACCCCCCAAAAAAAGGAAAGGAAATAAAATAGAAATAAAAAAAATGATTAACTAGATAATAAAATAAAATAAATAAATAGATGAATGAATAAGTATATATATAAAATGAAATAAAAAACAAGGAACAACAAACAAACAAGATCCGTACACGATGCAGGGGGGGGGGGGGGTACAAACACCATTACGAGTTAACGCTTTTTTTTTTTTCTTTATTATCTTCCATTACCGAAGCTTTGGACGGATTTGAGGGGACTCTGAACGGACTTACGCACGGACGGACGGACTGACACGGACGGACGGATCAGCGCAAATAACAACATGAACTCTGTAAAAAAAAAAAAAAAAGAAAAAAGAGAGAGAGAGAGAGAGAGAGAGAGAGAGAGAGAGAGAGAGAGAGAGAGAGAGAGAGAGAGAGAGAGAGAGAGAGAGAGAGAGAGAGAGAGAGAGAGAGAGAGAGAGAGAGAGAGAATCCCCTACCATCACGCCACGGTACGGTAGTTTGTCGCGCTCGCCCTTGCCACATCATAACGAAGTCGACGAAATAACAACAACAACAACAACAACAACAACAACAACAACAACAACAACAACAATAACAACAACAACAACAAAATGAAGTAGAAAAGCGTGCAAAATTCCGTCTCATAGTGAAATAACTCGTGTTTTTTTTTTTCTCCCTTTAAACCTGCCTGATTGAGTTTTGAAGAACGAGGAGGAGGAAGAATGAGGAGCTTTGAAGAATGAGGAGGAAGAAGAAGGAAGAAAAAGAATGACGAGAAATAGGAATGAGGAGAGAGATAAAAAGTTAGGAGAAAGAAGAATGATAAAGAAAAAAGAATGAGGAGCAAGAATTATGCGGAGAAAGAAGAATGAGGAGAAAGGAGAATGAGGAGGAAGAATCAGGTGAAAGAAGAAAAGAGTGAGGAGAAAGAAGTATGAGGAGAAAGAAAATGAGGAGAAAGAAGAATGAGGAGGAAGAGTAACAAAACAGGATAAAAAACTGGTAAAACAGAGAGAGAGAGAGAGAGAGAGAGAGAGAGAGAGAGAGAGAGAGAGAGAGAGAGAGAGAGACAGACGAAAATGGACTAGAAAAAAGATGGAAAGATGCTCCTCAATATAACTTAGAGAGATGGACACACAAACACACACATGAACATACATACAGACAAACAGACAGGCAGAAAGGCAGAGTTAAAGGAGTTTGTACCCACGCGTGCCGCCCCTCATCCCCACCCCTACACACACACCGGAATCACGCAATGACGGGCAATTTGGATCCATCGGCAGCGGCGGCGGCCTTGACACGCGCGGCGGAGGAGGTGGCGGGGGTGGGGGGTGGGGGAGGGGGGGGACTCTATCTGGCGCGGCCCACGTGACACCACCGCCGCTATCGCCCGTGGGAGGAACCAGATAAAGCCACGGGGAGGGGGGAGAGGGAAGGCTGTTATTGAAAGGAGGAGGAAAAGAGAGGCAGGAAAAGGGGAACGAGGGTGATGATGATAATGAGGAGAAGGAAAAGAGGAGGAGGAGGAGGAGGAGGAGGGGAATGATGAGGAAAGTAAGGAAGAAGAGGAGGAAAAGAGAGGAAAAGGAGGACAAAGAGCATGAGGGCGAGGATGATAAGAATGAGGGGACATAAGGAGGAGAAGGAAGAAGGGAAGAGGAGGAAGAGGAGAATGATGATGAGGAAAATAAGTTGGAGGAGGAGGAGGAGGAGGAGGAGAAGGAGGAGAAGGACAGTCTAGAGAGTGATAAAACGGGAGAGGGCATTGTTGTGAGGGACACAGCATAATAATGAATACACAGAAGGGAAAATGAGGGAGGAAAATATACGACGACGGAGATGGACGGAAAGAAGGAGATGGAGGAGCTGGACCGTGAGGGGCAGTGAAGAAGAAAAGTTGGAAAGTTTCGTTTAGTCGGCGCAACATCTGTGGTCATATGCCGGAGAGAGACAGAAGGGGAAGGAATTATAGGGGCGGAGGAAAGTAGAAATGGAGGAGGATGAGTATGGATATTAAGGGAAGAGGAGGAGGAGGAGGAGGAAGGGATGGAGGAAAGGAGAAATGGAGTAGGATGGGGTGCTAAAATGATGAGTAAGGAAGGGAAGTGAAGAGAGGAGGATGAGGAGGAAGGGATGGAGGAAAGGAAAAATGGAGTAGGATGGGGGTGCAAAAATGATGAGTAAGGAAGTGAAAAGAAGAGAAGAGGAAGAGGAGGAAGAGGAGGAAGAGGAGGATAGACAAAAAAAAAAAAAAAAGCGGTGATATCTAACGTGTCATCCAAAGTGCTGCTCTGCTGGCAATTATTCACTCGCTCAAGAGAATTAATTTTGTGGACGAATAATTCAGAGCCGAGGATAAGCACCCCCTTCCTCCCTTTCCCTCCTCCCCCCTTGCCCCTCACACACAGCGGCGAGGGTCGAGGCCACCATACACACACACGCACACACACACACACACTCGCGGGGTTCTTGGAGTCAATAAGGTTGTTTTCATCAGCTTTACAGAGTTTACATTTAACACTAATGGCGCTTCTGATTGGCCTGCGTCACCTGTGTGTGTTTTTAATTACACCATTATACCTGTGATCACCACCTTCCAGTGTGACCTTGGTGAGCATACGAGCAGATAAAAGTGAAAGATAGAATTAAGAGAAAAGGATTGCGATAATTATATATAAAAGAACGATTATTTCGCATTATTAACTCAAATTCAAGTCGGTATAAGGCAATTATTACCCCATCTGCGTGTTTCAAGGCCTTCGAGTACGTAAGAAAATATGAGAAATGTATTAGAAAAAACAGGATAGTAATTAATATAAAACCACAGGTGTTTCGCATAACTAAATCGAAATAAAATCGGTAACAGGCTTTAATATCATCACTATCTGAGTGTTTCAAGGCTAGAGAGCTAAAAACAGAACAGGGACAAGGTAATTTTTTTTCATGCAGTATCATATGTAAGCGTACGACAGTCTACTTTTCTCATACACAGTGACTGGCGAGGGTACGAGAGTTTTATCAGCCTCCAGGACCCGTATTCTCAAACCTTTTTGCGCCCAATTACATATATTTTACAAGGCTTTCCCAGGCGTTTCGGGCATTTTCTGGGGTAGTTTAATGGCCCTGGTGGTTGTTTAACTCTTCTTCTGTACCATGAATGTGAAAAAATCCTTATGAAAGCGCGATTAATCTCCCTTTTGACCTTTGAAAATAGTTAACGTGCGAGGTGGAAGCGTCTGAGAATACCGCCCCACGTCAGCGACTCGCCCCAAGAGGTACACTTTCGTAACTCGTGTATAATCTTGCAAGGGTAAAGAAACTGATTATGAGCAGAGTCCGTCACGCACTGAAGCGGCGGGACCCATATTCTAAAACAGTACGTGGATCTGTTCGCTTGGGGCGGGGAGGTTGGGGAGGAAAATGGTGGAGTGAAGAAGGGAGGAGAGGGGGAGAGGATAAATAGTGGGGAGGAGAAAGTCATGGATTGAAATTGAGAAAGGGAGGCACACACACACACACACACACACACACACACACACACACACACACACACACACACACACACACACATTTTTCAGGAGGTTTTCATAGAGGTTGTGTCAGTATTTCCATGGGTAGCTTTATGAGCCTAGTTTGCGCTTTTAATTCCACTTTTGGGATGGAGTTTATATTCTAAAACAGAACGGGTCTAACACACACACACACACACACACACACACACACACACACATTTTTGAGGCGGTTTTCATAGAGGTTGTGTTAGTACTTCCATGGGTAGCTTTATGAGACTAGTTTGGCTTTTTAATTCCACTTTTGGGACGGGGTTTGTCAGAAGTGTTGAATTTTCACAATTAACTAAGTCGACCTTTTACAAACTAAACCGTAAAAAGTGGAATAAGAAAATCAACAAAACCAACCAATCACGACGTTTTTTGCTTGCACCGACACTTAATTTTCCTCCTCTTCGAATCTCCTTCTTGGGCGGCGTTGAGGCAGAGTAAGACTAACACCTCTCCTCCCGAAATTGACCTCTTTCGGCCACCTCTTTTGATTCTTTTTATAGGAGCAGCAAGTAGCGGGATTTTTTTTAATTTTGTTATTATTGTTTCCTTTTTTGTGTGCCCTTGAGCTGTCTCCTTTGTTGCAAAAAAAAAAAAGCAAAAAAAAAAAAAAAAAAAAAAAAAACTGATAAATAACGAAAAATAAACCGCCTAAATAAAACGGGTCAGTAAAGACAAACCAACCACATTTTTATTGATGGTGACTAATAATACGTTTAATGCTCAAAATGGGTCACGAACAGCGTTACCAAATTATCGTACTCAGCCACTCAGCACATCAAATTTCCCGGTTTCTGACTTACAAATATCGTAAACAAACACCAATAAGTAACGCTTTTAACGATAACTTTAACTGGAATCTCGTTATCTGTGTGGGTACGAGAGTTTTGGGCACTGGAACTGATAAATGCGATGTTTTGAGTACGATAATATGGTAACGCTGGTCACGGAGGAAAGAGAACCTATGCATAAAATAAAAAATAAATGAAATAACTGGGTCACAGAGAGAGAGAGAGAGAACACGGCGCAAAGAAAAGACCAGCCGGCACGCTAGCAACAGGCAGGGGGGGGAAGCGGAGAGCGGGGATGATATTAAGGGAAGGCGAGGCGAGGGACAAAGCGAGGAGAGGTTCATTCCCGTTTATCTGATGTTGAGTTCTTTGGCGTCGCTCACCCGTTCACCCGCATCCCAGCAACATCCTCTCTCCTCCCTCCCTCCCTCTTCTCTCCCTCTCTCTCTCTCTCTCCCCCGTCAGCTAATGGATCACATAACAAGGTGTCGGAATGTTGTTGGTCGTGCGTCCATTCTATCAGCGGGTCATCACTCTCTCATTACCTGTCCTTCACTCCGCTTCACCTGCCTCGAGTTAGAAGAGTTCAGACTGCACCACTCACCTTCAATCTCTCTCTCTCTCTCTCACACACACACACACACACACACACTTACAAAAATACGCGTTTACATAATAAGGGTGAGATTTATTTGCTCAGAGTCTGGTTAACAGTCCTTACGTAAAAGCCTGATGTGTGTGTGTGTGTGTGTGTGTGTGTGTGTGTGTGTGTGTGTGTGTGTGTGTGTTTCTTTTACTGTGTTTGATATTTTCGTGCTCTCTCTCTCTCTCTCTCTCTCTCTCTCTCTCTCTCTGCACAGCAACGCACTTATTAAACTCACTCAACTCTCTCTGTGTCTGATTTCCTACGCACGTGTCATCCTCCCCCTCCTCTCCTCCTCCTCCTCCTCCTCTTCCTTTTCCTCCCTCCAGTATAGGGTGAGAGAGACAACCAGCCATTAATCACTATCTCCGCTGCCTCGTGCCCTCCCTACCACCAACACGACAACCTCATGCAACCCCAAAGCACTTGTAGTTATGTAAGAGGAGGAGTGAACACTGCTTGGCTTCATTTTTATTTAACTTTACTGGCTCCCTTTCCTCTCCTCTCTACGTGTCCTTGACGAGAGCTTGAGAAGGGGAGAGAAGAGGGGAGACAATGGGAAGGAGTGGAAGGAAGGGAAGGGGAGGAAGGAGAGAAAACGAGGCAGAAGGAAGCACAGATGATGGATGATGAACGCCCGAGAGAGAGAGAGAGAGAGAGAGAGAGAGAGAGAGAGAGAGAGAGAGAGAGAGAGAGAGAGAGAGAGAGAGAGAGAGAGAGAATCATAACCAAATACATCCTCCTCTGAGTCATCATTCCTCACACAAATCTAGTCCTCTCCTTCTTCGTTCCCTCTCTCTCTCTCTTCCTCCATTCCTCCACACCACCGTCCCTTTCACCCCTCCTTTTTCCCTTACCTCAACCGCAGCTGACATCCCCCTGACACCCCCTGACATGGGAACCATAACATATTTTCGCTCCATCGGCTCCCCGCGGCCCACACAGCTGTCAGTTCAAGGTCACCTGAATTACAAATGTCTTGCCAAGATGGAAATGTTTTGACGCTCCGGTTGCCAAGTGGCCGAAGGAGGAAGAGAGAGTGAGTGAGTGAGTGAGGGCATGCGTGTGAGGGGAGGAGAGGGAGGGGGGAGTGGTGAGGGAAGAAGTGTGGCATGGTGATATTACTTGAGGGGAGAGTGAGTGGCAGACAGCAGAGGGAGAGAGGAGGAGAGCAGAGGAGAGGGAGAGTTAGGGTGGGGGGTAATGAAAGTGAGGATGTGTAATGGAAGTGTACGGTAAAAAAGTGACATAGTAACAGTAAGAAGTGGAGTAAAAGAAGTGCATGGGAGTAGGAGTGGGTCAGGAGGAGGAGTATATAGGTGTACGAAATGGCTATCAGTGGTGAAGTTTTTAAAGTAAATAAAGTAAAGTAAAGTAAAGTAAAAATATATAATAACAAATTTAAACTTTTCCTTGTAAGTCAAATTAAACTATGCACAGATAGTAAAAAAAAAAGTAGTGGGATGGAAGAGGCAGCAGTAGTTTTCCTGTGTGTGTGTTTTTGAAGATGATGATGAAAAGATGATGGGAGTCTGGGAAGCCTTCGTTCCCTCCCGCCTTCATCTCTTTTTTCGTAGTGAGTATTTCCACGTGTATACCACAGCCTCAACAACACCTCCTCCTCCTCCTCCTCCTCCTCCTCCTCCTCCTCTTCTTTTTCCTCTATCCCCTCCTCTCCCTCTTTCTCCACTTCCACCATCAGCGTTGCCACCACCACTAACATTACTTCAGTTCTACACACACACACACACACACACACACACACACACACACACACACACACACACACACACACACTGTCATCGCTACCACTACTACTGCTATTACTATAACTTCTAATATCCACACACCCTACCCTCCACATCAACACCACCACGCCCCTTTTAACACCCCCCCCTCACCACCACCACCGCCACCACCACCACCAAAGGGCCTCAGCAATGTCCTACGTGGCACTAAGAAACGAGTGCCTCACAACGGCCAATCCTCGCGGCCCTGTGTGGCACCATAAGCGGACCGGATCTCTCTCTCTCTCTCTCTCTCTCTCTCTCTCTCTCTCTCTCTCTCTGTTGCGTCACCCTGGGCATACCTTTCGCTCTGGTCGTGTCTTCTAATTTACTTGTTAACACAGGAGGAGGAGGAGGAAGAGGAGGAGGAGGAGGAAAGTTCAAACGGTTCAAACTTCCGCATCGCAGCTGAACGGGCGGAGGGCGACAGGAAGAGAGGGCAGCGAGGGCAGGAAGGCGGGGCAGAGGTGGACGGAAGGGCAGCGCTGACGGCGTTCGTTTAGGTAGCCGGTGGAAAGTGAAGGTGGAGAGCGACAAAAAAGAGGTGGGCTGTCTATGTTTCCTCCTCCTCCTTTTCCTCCTCCTCATCTCTCTTTCCTTCATTTGTTTTACTTTGACTCATTTTTCTTCTTCTCTTCTAACAGGTGGGTTGTTTACGTTTCCTCCTCCTCCTTTTCTTCCTTCTCATATTTCTTTCTTGCCTTCATTTGCTCACCTTTGTCTCATTCTTCTTCTTCTCTTCTAACAGGTGGGGTCTTTACGTTTCCTCCCCCTCCTTTTTATTTTTCCTTAGTTCTTTCCATCCTTTTCCTCCTACGTCTCATTCTTCTTTTCCTTCTTCATCTTCTTCTCTCCTTGTTTATATTCTTTTTTGTTTGCTTGCATTCCACTTCCTTATATTTTTTTCTCCTCCCAGTTTCCTTCTTGGGTGGACAGTTGAGGTAGAATAATACTTACACAAGAACAATGATAAAATACGAAAAATAAAACGAAGATTGGGTAAAGGGACACTAAGACTCAGGTTGTAAGTAAGTAAGTAAGTAAGTAAGTAAGTAAGTAAGCAGTAAGTAGCGGGCTTTTTTTAATATTTTTCTTTACGCCCTTGAACTGTCTCCTTAGCTGTAAAAAAAAAAAAAAATAGGAGAAAAGACTTAGATGGAGGGTTATGAGTGGAAAGACTAATACTAACACTAAGAATAGGCCTATATAAGAACGAATAAGACTAAAGATGTGAAAAGAGAAACACTAAGACTATGAGTAGGCCTAAAAAGAACTAGGATTAAGATCAAGTAAAAGGGAGACTTAGACTAGGGATTCCCATGTTGTTGTTGTTGTTGTGACTACGACCATCACCACAGCACCACAGATCGTCACGTAACTACTGTGATGATGGTGATGATGATGATGATAATGATGGTGTTAGTGGTGGTGGTATTTGTGGTGTAATATAATCCACCATAATATTATACAAAAGGTTAAGTAAGATCGGTCATTATCACTACTGCGTGTGTGTGTGTGTGTGTGTGTGTGTGTGTGTGTGTGTCACCCCATTCATCGCACACACACACATTCGAAGCTCAACCATTTTACAACTAACAAACAAACAATCAAACTCACGCACTCAACCCAACAAAAATAAAACGCACGCGGGAGAACCAACGTTAATCTGCCCTCGTTTATTTTTCCTGACTAGAAATGGAAAGAAAAACACAATAGACCGCCCAGGGAGTGCTAATATATGTGTCTGTTGCCTCATTGTTGTTTTGCACCGAGCTTGTAAATGAATAAGCGAATGAATGTATGTTTTTTCTCTCTCTCTCTCTCTCTCTCTCTCTCTCTCTCTCTCTCTCTCTCTCTCTCTCTCTCTCTCTCTCTCTCTCTCTCTCTCTCTCAACATGCAGAGTGAGAAGTGTTCAACGTGTGTGAGGGAAAGGGAGGATGAGTATGGGAAAGGAAGGAGGAGGAAGAGTAGGAAGAGGAGGAAACGGAAGAGGAAGAAGAGAATGATGTGGAAGAGGGGGGGGGGGAGGCGGAAGAGTATGCGTGAAGGAAGAGGAAGAGGAAGAGGAAGAGGAAGGAGGTAATGGTGACAGAGAGGAAGAAGACGAAGAGGGGAGAAAGAGGAAGGGGGAGAAACGGAAGAGTGTGAGAAAACGGTGAGGAAGAAGATAAGGAAGAAGAGAAGAAAAAAAGAGAAGAGAGGAAGACGAAACAATATGGGAAAAGGAAGAGGAGGAAGATATGGAAATGGCAGGGGAAGAGGAATGGAAAGATGCTGATGACGATGACGAAGAGGAAGAAGAAGAAGAAGAACAAAAAGAAAAAGAAGAAGAAGAAAATGAAAAAGAAGAAAATAAAGAAGAAGAAAAAAAAGAAGAAGAAGAAGAAGATAAGGCGCAGATGATGATGTAAACTCTCCACACCAGACCAGAAAATACCACTCCTTGACCTTCCGACTATATATAACCCCCTTCTTCCCCCTCCCCCTCCCCCTTCCCTTCCCCCTTCTTCCCCCACATCATCATAATAGGTGCTGACGCGATGGCATAACCGGGTTGTTACATCACCTGAAGACACACGCACTAACTCAGCAGCACCAGGTCAGCAGTCAGCAGCAGATGTCACGAAGGGAGGCAGGGTTCAGCGGGTGGCACCGGAGTGAGGTCAGCAGGTGTGAGGTCAGCAGGCATAGGAGTCAGCACCAGCAGGGCAGAGAAAGTGAAAGAGAGGGAAAGGAACGAAGGAAAGAATGGATGGCTAAATGTGTGAATGAAGAGAGAAAAAACAGGAGAAAAGGAGAATTTGATGAAGGGAGCGCCCACACTGATGAGAGAGTAATGAGAGTGAGAGATAATCAAAAGGAAACATAACAGTACAGCGAGAGATATAAACCCACAAAATGAGAGGTAGATGGAGGAAGAGGAACAACTGTGCAGGTGTTAATAGATACAAGAGGATTACGATGTTAAATAAAGCCTGAAGCGGATAACCTTCTCTGCAGTAAACCCATCCATTATTCCCACTCTCTCTAAAAAAATATTTAAATGTAGAACGATGGCCTGGAAAAAGAGATAAAGATAACCTTGGATACGACTTCAAATTCTTCCATCTCTAAAAATAAAAAAAAGTAGAAAGATGTCTCCAGAAATTATTTAAAATTACTTAAAATTCTTCCATCTCTAAAAATAAAGAAAAGTAGAAAGATGGCCCTAGAAATTACTTAAAATTACTTAAAATTCTTCCATCTCTAAAAATTTAAAAAAGTAAAAAGATCTCTGGAAATTACTTAAAATTACTTAAAATTCTTCCGTCTCTAAAAATTAAAAAAAAGTAGAAAGATGGCCCTAGAAATTACTTAAAATTACTTAAAATTCTTCCATCTCTAAAAATAAAGAAAAGTAGAAAGATGGCCCTAGAAATTACTTAAAATTACTTAAAATTCTTCCATCTCTAAAAATAAAGAAAAGTAGAAAGATGGCCCTAGAAATTACTTAAAATTACTTAAAATTCTTCCATCTCTAAAAATAAAAAAAGTAGAAAGATGGTTCTAGAAATTACTTAA
The DNA here is from genome assembly GCF_024679095.1 of Eriocheir sinensis. Taxonomy (NCBI): domain Eukaryota; kingdom Metazoa; phylum Arthropoda; class Malacostraca; order Decapoda; family Varunidae; genus Eriocheir; species Eriocheir sinensis. The sequence continues at coordinate 21,171,806 of NC_066516.1, forward strand.
GATTCCTCCCTCTCTAAAAAATAAGTTAAAGGTAGAAAGATAAAAGAATAAAGAAAGAAAAAAACAAGAAAGAAAGAGGAGAAAGATAAAATAATAAAAAAGAGGAAAGAGAGAAAAAAAAGAATGGAGAACGAAGAGGAAGATAAAATAATAAAGAAAGAAGAAAGGAATAAGGAAAGAAGAAAACAATAGAGAAAGAGGAGAAAGATAAAATAATAAAAAAAGAAGAAAGAGAAAGACAAAAAAAATGAAGAACGAAGAAGAAAATAAAATAAAGAAAGAAGGAAAGAATAAGGAAAGAAGAGACAGAAAAAAATAAAAAAAAGGAAGGAGAAAGGGAAGGAGAAAGAGGAGACAGACAAAATAATAAAAAAAAAGAAGAAAGATAGATATAAAAGAATGAAGAACGAAGAGGAAGATAAAAGAATAAAGAAAGAAGAAAGGAATAAGGAAAGAAGAAAGAGAAATACGAAAGAAAAAAAAGGGTAGGAGATGGCATTAAACAATCAACTTCTTCCACTAAATTCATCAACATACTTCACCACGGATACTTTGTCTCTCTTTGTCTTTCACCAGTACAAAAAAAAAAAAAAAAAGTTAGAATGGAACGACTGTCATTACCTGTGAAGCATCTGCATACCTGAGCGCTTGGGGATAATTAGTGAAGCTGAGGTAGGTGAGAAGCCAATTTAGGTACACGGGACACAGGTAGGGGCAAGCAGGTATACTACTACGTTGTTGATGTCGAAAGAGAGGGAAACAGAGAGAAAAAAAGAAAATCGGGAAGTTCAGGGGAAACAGTGGTATTTTCCTGGTTTCACACACACACACACACACACACACACACACACACACACACACACACACACACATCAAAAGGGACATAATTATAAGCTCGACTCCAGTTACGAATGACCACAATTAAGATAGTCGAGTCCTGAATCACAGCTCCTACACATCCTTCGCGTCCGTCACCCTCTCAAATATCAAAGAGAATCACTGCTCTCTCTCTCTCTCTCTCTCTCTCTCTCTCTCTCTCTTTCCGCAAGGGATGACTCTCCTATCCTCACATAACAAAAGAAAGTCACGATTCTCTCACGTTACGAAATGAAGCCGAGGAGGACACGTGACCGACCAGCCTTCTGACGTCAGCGTGTGTGTGTGTGTGTGTGTGTGTGTGTGTGTGTGTGTGTGTGTGTGTGTATGGTGGAACAAGTGTTTAATGTCATTTCTACCACCACCACCACCACCATTAACACCACCACCACCTACTACTACTACTACTACTACTACTACTACCATCACCACCATCACGCGCCTGCCTCTTTCCTTCACCTGGCCCTAATCAATACTCGCCTCCCAGGTAACCCGTCGCGCCCCTCGCCAGGTGAGTGAGTCAAGGGCGCACACCACTAGGGAGGGGACGAGACAGCCCTCCGTCACCCCCTCCGTCAGGCGGCTCCTCGGGTGGGCGGTGACGGCGCTGGTGACCTTGAGTGTTTAGGCAACGCTATTGATCCCCCGAGAGAGAGAGAGAGAGAGAGAGAGAGAGAGAGAGAGAGAGAGAGAATGGATGGAAGGGTGACATTCTCGTAAAGTTGCAGTGTTAGTACGTATTAACTGAGGAGGAGGAGGAGGAGGAGGAGGAGGAGGAGGAGGAGGAGGAAGAGGGTCACAAGAAAGAGAAGGACAAGCAGAAGAAAGAAGAGGTTGAAGAGGAAGATGGGGAGGAGGAGGAGGTTGAGGTGAAGAAGGAGTAGGAGGAGAAAAAGAGAAGAAGGAGGAGGAGGAGGAGGAGGAGGGTCAAAATAGCCCGGAGGAAGAAGATGAGCAGGAGGTAAAGGAGGAGGAGGAAGAGGAGGGGTGAAGATGAGCAGGAGGAAGTGGAGGGGGGAGCAGCTGGACGAGAGGGGAAGGGGCGTGGTGGGATGATTGGGGAAAGGGGAGGGAGGGAAGGGAAGGGAGGGAAGGGGGGAAAGAGGGAGGAAGAGGAGGAGCAAGAGGGGGAAAGGGAGGATCTTGGGGGAGGATGGGGAAAGGGGGGAGGGGGGAGGGGGAATCACCTGGTGGGCCACGTGAGGGAGCGTTAATAAACACACTCAGGTGACCTTGGCCTTGGAATCATCCGACACACACACACACACACACACACACACACACACACACACACACACACACACACACACACAGCCCCCTCCCTGACGCCCCCCTTTCTCTGCCTCACCTCCAGTCCCCTCCCCTCCCCTCCTTCCCCTTCCCTCTCTCCCTCACCACTGCCGTCCCTTCCCCTTCCCCTGCCCTACCTTTAGTTCCCTCCCCTCCCTCCCCTCCTTCCCCTTTCCCCTTCCCTCATTTCTCTAACCGTTCTCGTCCCTTCCCATTCCTTCCCTCCTCGCCCACCCATTTCAAACGCTCCCTTTCCCTTCCCAAGTAAACTTTCTTTCACTATCATACACAAAAACGCCCCTTCTCTCTCTCTCTCTCTCTCTCTCTCTCTCTCTCTCTTTTACCGAGCCATTTTCTGTTCGTTCGCTTTCAATTGCTTCTTTTTTTCTTTCTCATTCAGTTACGAGTTAAAAAGATCTTCATCCTCTTTGCCCACTGGTGTCTTTTTCTTCCTGTTTCTTTAAATTAGTTTGCCTCACCTTTCTCGTGTCTTTTCAGTACTCCATTTTTTTTCCTTATGAACTATCTCTTAATGGTCTTTTAAATTCAGTCTTTGTCTCTATTTTTTGTTTTATGTGTCACCGCTAACAACAACGAGAACTACTATTACTACTACTACTACCACTACTACTACTATTACTACTACTACTTCTTTTGCTCTAGTTCTTGTCGTTGCCGTCTCTGTCAACATCGTTATTCTCTCTCCTCCTACACAATCATTTCCTCTCCCTTCATATACTTCCATCCCCTTCCTCCTTTTGCTCCTCCGCCTCCTCTTCTTCTTATCCCTCTCCTCAAACCTTCACAATGTCGACCTTGTAGCAGTCAGTCCCCATAACAACCGTCACCCTCCTCCAAACAGTCCCGAACAGTAACAAACACACAGCTGTAATCACACTCTTCCATCATCATCCCCTCGCGTTCATAATAACACACACACACATACACATACACACGCCATTATTATCTCCTCACACACACACACACACACACGCACGCACGGCCGGTCCCTCCCCCACACAGAAGCCGGCCGCCCACCATCAACACGAGAAAGGAATAATTAAACTAGAGTGACCTTGTCCTCGCAGATCATATTCCCGAGTCACGCTTCACCTGTTTGCTTCACCCTCTTCATTACCTCCACCTTGAAGCCCATGCACACTCCTCCTCCTCCTCCTCTTCCTCCTCCTTCTCCTACTCGTCTTCGTCCTTCCACTTGACCTCCTCCTGCGCCTTCATTCCTCTCATTTCACCGGTCTTTTCCTGGACTTGAGTAGCCCTCGCACACACGCTCCCATGTTGTCCACCCCCCTCCACCCGTGTTGTCTCCGCCCTCCTCCACTCGTGTTCCTCTGACTCCCTCCACTCATGTTGTCTCCGCCCCCCTCCACTCGTGTTCTCTGACCCCCTGCACTCATGTTGTCTCCGCTCTCCTCTTTCGTGTATGCCACCTCCCGCACCCCCCACGCCCACGCACTGCCTTTCCCACGTCACTCCCATCCCGCCCCCGGCCCTGTCATCGTCATTAGTCATACGTCACCACCGATAATACCCTCCCCAAGCCGAGCCGGACATTGTATACTCTCCCTCGTTGCCTTTTCCTTCTCTTCCTCTTCCTCCTCCACCTCCTCCTGCTCCCTCTTTACCATATCTCACACACCTACGTCATTTTCTTCCACGTAGCTTCCCGTCGCCGCCGCCGCCCAACGCCCTTTCCACTAATCCCTCACATGCCGCCCAGGATCAACAATTCCATGCACTCGCTGTACGCCACCAAGCTCATCCTGCCCCTCGCTCGCCCACGTCCCACGCATCCCGCCTCAGTCCACACCCCTTACCAAACCCCACCCCACACCACCCCGCCCCTGCCCCGCCCCTGCCTCGCCCCTGCCCGCCAGCCCGCAGCATCCAAACTCACACAACATCCGGCCGGAGACGTCCCTATCACGCCACGCCACGCCACGCCTCGCCACGCCATTCCAGTCCCTGACCACAGCCCCCGCCGTGTCTCTGTGTGTGGAGGGCAGGGCGTGGGCCAGCTGTTGTCGGGCCTCACAAATCTAAGTACGCTGAAGGGCCGCCAAGCTGTCAAGGGCCTCACTACTACAAGCTCATGGGGGCACTGAATGTCCGCCTACAGGAGATAATTAATGAAAAATATATTAGGAAAATGTTTACCATCAGTATTAGGTCGGTATTTTCAGACGCCTCCAGCTCTCACATCAACAATTTCTAGAGGCCAAGAGGAAAATGAGTCTGGTTCTAAGAAGTCTTTTTTTTAGGTTCATGGCACAGAATAAGGGTCAAACTACCACCAGGGTCATAAAAGTACCCCTGGAAATGCCCACATATCCTAGGAAAGCCTTGTCAAATATGTGTACTTGAGCGCAGAAATGTTTAAGAATATGGCCATTAACACCATCACTCCTATACTACTACTCCTACTATTACTATTACTATTACTCCTTCTATTACTCCTATTACTCCTACTATTACTATTACTCCTTCTATTACTCCTTCTATTACTCCTACTATTACTATTACTCCTACCATTACTCCTACTATTACTCCTTCTATTACTCCTATTACTCCTACTATTACTATTACTATTACTCCTTCTATTACTGCTTCTATTACTCCTACTATTACTATTACTCCTACCATTACTCCTACTATTACTCCTTCTATTACTCCTATTACTCCTACTATTACTATTACTATTACTATTACTCCTTCTATTACTCCTTCTATTACTCCTACTATTACTATTACTATTACTCCTACCATTACTCCTACTATTACTATTACTATTACTCCTTCTATTACTCCTATTACTCCTACTATTACTATTACTATTACTCCTTCTATTACTCCTTCTATTACTCCTACTATTACTATTACTATTACTCCTACCATTACTCCTACTATTACGCCTACTATTACGCCTACTCTTGCTACTACTACTACTACTACTGCCACAATAACTACAACTAATGCCACTATTTTATTAGATATCATTATTACTTCTCTCATAATTATACTTAAAATTATCATAAATATATTAGAATTATTTATATTGTTATCCTCCTCCTCCCCCTCCTCCTATTTTTCATCAACAACTCATTTGCTTCAAAATAAATAAAAAAACAATCATAATTTCCGGATATGTTTCACGATTACCCTCGAGTTAAAAAAATATCCTCGTTTTATTTATTCTTGTCCGTTAATCTCTCTCTCTCTCTCTCTCTCTCTCTCTCTCTCTCTCTCTCTCTCTCTCTCTCTCTCTCTCTCTCTCTCTCTCTCAGCTTATATCCTTCCACCAGCTGCCTCTCCATAACTAAGCTCATGTCACACGCTCTGTCCTCTCTCCTCCCCTCGTTAGCCCTTCTCAGCATCATCACCACCACCATCACCACCACCATCATCACCACCATCACCATCACCGCCGCCGCCCGTACCCTCGCCCTCCTGACCCCTCCCCGCACCCCTCACCCCGCCATTCAGGGCCGGAACAGGACACTTGGCACGGAGGATCGAGGTTGACCTTGGCCGTGACGTCGCCAAGGGCAGCTTCCAAATCTAATTTATATGTGGTACCCCCCAAGCCTCGCCTTCCCCCCCCCCTCCCCCCCCCGTCACCCCCTGCTGCTCCCCCTCTCTCCCACCTCCTCTCTCTCTCAGCTTTACTCCTCCTCTCTCCCTCCTCCTCCCATCTCCCCTTCTTTGATTAGTCTCCCTTGCTTCATCCCCCTCCTCCTCCTCCGTCTTCTTCTCTTCCTCCTCTTCATCTGATCAGTGGGATAGTTTTTTTTTGTTTTCTGGTTTTATCTTGTTCTCTCTCACTCTCTCTGTTTATCATTGTCCAGTTGTTCGGAGAGAGAGAGAGAGAGAGAGAGAGAGAGAGAGAGAGAGAGAGAGAGAGAGAGAGAGAGAGAGAGAGAGAGAGAGAGAGAGAGAGAGAGAGAGAGAGAGAGAGAGAGAGAAAATAGACATCGATTATCTTCACTAAAGTTGCAATAGTCTTCTTTGTCTTCTTATTCGTGTAGAAGTCGAGAATCTTGTCTTATTTTCTGTGTGTGTGTGTGTGTGTGTGTGTGTGTGTGTGTGTGTGTGTGTGTGATCTCACCTTTGATCTAGTTTCTAAGCCACATCTCAGCAGCTTCCTCTCCCTCTCCCTTCCCCTCCACCTCCCCACCTCCCCCCTCCACCATCACCCTTACCTCTCCAGCCATTCCCCTGCATCTTACCTTCCTCCCCGACACTGTATACCTTCTCTTACGTTCCATTTACCTTCACTCCTCCTATTCCTCTTTCTATTTCCTCCTTTCACGCCTCAAGCCCCTCTTCCTTTCCCTAACCTCCTAAATGCCTATTGTTTCCTTTTTCTGCTTGTTTGTTTGAATGCTTCTGCCTTTCAGTGTTTGTTTATTTGTTTTTACCTGTTTTCGTCCTTCTCGAGTGTGTTTGTATTAATGCTTGTAAGTTTGAATGGGTGTTTGTTTTATATGTGTTTGTTTTGCCTTGTGTCTTTCTCAATAAGTGTTCGTTTATCTGTGTTTCTTTTCCATTCTCGTCTTTGCTTCATGTTAATTCTTTTACTTCTTCCTCTCGTTCTGCTGTTCATATCTGGAGCGTCTTCTACTTCGCCCCAGCCTCCTTGTCCTCAGCGCTTCTCCATTTTTTCCTTTCTCTCTCTCTCTCTCTCTCTCTCTCTCTCTCTCTCTCTCTCTCTCTCACAGCCTATTGTTTATCTCCTCGGCCGGTTTCTTATCCTCAGCCTCTTCATTCTAACATTCAGTCATTGGTTCCTTCCACCTTCATCTCTGCCTCTTTGCACTCTCGTTCGTGTCTCATTCCACTCCACTCCACTCCCGCTTCATTTCCACTCTTATCCCTGTCTCATTTCACCTTCATACTTACCTCATTCCACCTCCACCTCCTCCTCCTCCTCCTTTCATCCTCTTTGTTTTATTCCATCCTTATCCCTGTTTTTCTCCACCCTCATCATTCTCCCCTTTCTCCTCTTCTTCTGTTCCAATTTCACCCCTGTCTTATCCCACGCT